>NC_056726.1:334836979-334979479 GCF_019279795.1 Protopterus annectens
AGGGTTAGGGTGTGGGTAAGGTAAGTGTGCAATAGTGACGGACCTTAGGGTTAGGGTTTGGGTAAAGGTAAGTGCATAGATAGTTGTGCATGTAAGGTTTAGTGTAGGTTTGTAAGGTTTTTGGTGTGCTTGTGTTGTGTGTCTGTTTTTCAGGAAAAGTATTTGTTTTGTTGATTGTCGGGATTTTGGTTTGTCGGGCATGTGAAGTTTCGTGTTTTTGAACTTTCTTTTTTGTCGTTTTTTTTCATGTCGGTTATTTCATTGTCTATGTTTTGGCATGACGGTGTTATCAGGTAGACCCATATATATATATATATATATATATATATATATATATATATATATATATATATATATATACATACATATATATATATATATATATATATATATAGATAGACACACACATGCACATATTGATAGATACATCCATACACATGTGCACGTGTCAAGGGCCTCTGGCTGAACAAGTTTGGAGATGAATTCAAACTAGGTACAGTCACAGACTCCTCCAAAAACAAATACAACAATTACCGATGCCAGAGCCATGGTTTAGAACCAGATGTTGAGAAATACTTAATAGTATCCTTTGGAAAGATGGCTACCCTTGCAGACTACCACATTGATAATACACTTCTAAGAGTAATCCCAATGGTGAGGAATTTGAGGCTGCATGTAGACAGAAATCTGGCCTTTGATCATGATGTGGCTACAGTAGTAAAGAAATCCTTCTATACTGCACAACCTTTAAGCAATGGTAATGGCATTTGGGTCCAAGGATGTAATTGTTATGCTATACTCATACCTTCTCATACCAATCATTGAATTAACTTCTCCCTTACCTGACCAGGGATATGTAAGAACTGAAGCATCTACAGGGGTTTCTGACAGAAAGAGAAAGAATACAGGGCATAAAGAACATGTCTATGTGGAACACCTCAAAGCTCTATGCCTGTACTCAGTATCCTACAGATTGCTGAGAGGCAATCTTCTCCTGTTCTTTGGCTTCAAAGATCCTTCAAAGATCCTGTGGGGTGGGGAGTGGGGGTGAAGGATTGGATGAAGGGGTGATAGTGGTCAGTAATTTCTTATGGGCTTTAGAGACTGTCAGTTACATCTATAGTGAGCAGTTTCTCTCAACAATATACTTTTCAAGAGCTCGTGACAGCAAGTTAGTGTGTAAATAACCAAGGTTAAACAGATTTGAATATGTAGGTACATAATAGTGCATGATTTCTTTGCTCAAGAAACAGGAAGAAGGCCAGAAACAATTAGGTTCAAATATCTTTTAAAGACAAGTTTTAATCATTACTTTAATTCATTTAAAAGGTTGATAGAACAAAAGGATTTTTAATCAAAATGCAGTTTCTAAACAAAAAGACGTCTGAAAAGTGTAATAGCAGCATTACTAAATGTACTACACAGTAATTTATCAGAAAGCAAATATTTTATGAAGGACAGTGGAAAAATACAATGCAAAATAAGGCATGTCCTGCAAAATCAGGGGCACTTCAGAGCTATGGAAATAACTTTTAACATGTTCTTAGTAATGCATCTTTTTGACACCTCTGCTTCTTTCACTCTACAGTGCCAGGGTATAGCTTAAAGGTGGGTACTGGCAAGACATAAATGGTTAAGGGATTCATTTACCATGAAATTCTTAAGATTCCTATGAAAACAATGGCTATCAACTTCAGAATCAGAAATACATTTCTTGTGGATGATCCTTTCATCCATCTGCAACCCCTTTTCCCATTTTTGTACATGGGGTCATTTCTATAGTGACAATCATCTAGAGCCAAGGTTTACAGCAGTTAGCATTGTCACCTCACACAAAGAAGTTCCCAGTTCACTTTTCGGCTGGAGTGCCTTCTGTGGGGAGTCTGCATGTTCTCCTTGTATTTGCATGGGTTTGCTATGGCTGCTCTGGTTTTCTCCCACATTCCAAAGTCATGCAGCAGGTGGATTGGACACTCTAAACTGGCCCTAGGCATGAGTGTGCATGTGTGGTATGGATAAACTGCTGAGACAGTGCTAGCCACCTGGTGGTGTAAACCTAATTATGGGTGATATCCAAAGGAAAATACAAAGTAAAGAAATAGTTTTTACTTTGATTTGAGTCCTTATTTGCACAGAGTAAGGCAAGTTGCAGCTGAAAAAAAAGAAACATTTGTATTTCAGTTGTATTTATAACTGTTTAATCTCATGGAAATTTTCACCCTGAGCTTCCACTGAAGTTTTTTTTTGTTTCACACAGACTTTCCCAGAAACAAATGCAAGCAAATAATAAAAAGCAGAGCATGCCAGTCAACCCATAATCATTTTGCTTGGCTGTTAGACACCGATGGTGAAATATGGTGAAATATGGTGAAATGCATTTTATATGAACATGCAAGGTCACCAATCAAACTTAATTCCATATGAAATAGAAAAATAATAATTAAAGGGCAATGGCTGTAAAAAGAATACTGTGCTTACAGGCAAACACTCATGCAAAGATAACAGTCTAAACTCAATCCACATGCTACTATCCAGAAAGTTAAATATTCCCATTTCACGTGCACGGTCATTACTAACATACCCTTAAACAACACTAAGCAAATATTTAAAAAAGGCTTTACTAAGCAAATATAAAAAAGCATATCATTATCCCAATTACATTAACAATATTTCACAAATAAGTGAGATCCAAAAGGCAATGCCACTGTATTAAAATTATTTCAAGACTTGCTGCCATTACAATAAAATTAATGATACTTATCAAGAGAAGAAAAGCAAGATGTAATTTAAACATTTTGTTTCCAAAGCTAAGCATCAACTGTCCAACAGAAAACTAAATTTGTGCTCACCATTAACTACCTTACATGTAGTGCTTAATCCAGCTACATGTAATTCAGTGAAGTAAACTGTAACACTGACAGGATAAGTGTGGCAATAAACATGCCTTTTAATTGTCCCTGATTTTGCTTAACATTTTTGTCCCACCCCCTACTAAAATTAGTGATTTGAAAAGATTTTGAAAGAGCTTGCTATGGCACTGGGAATAAACATACCTCTCAAGTGTCTATAGTCCAACGCATGCACAGGAACCAAATGGCAGTATAATCCAATAACGAAAGGCACCAAGTAGTCTCACAAATCAACACGAAGTAGTGAAAAATAAAAACAGTTTAATACAATATAGTAGTAAGCGCTTTCACCCGAAGGCTTCTTCAGACTTTAATTGAATTCATCAAAAACTGATTTAAATAGCAGGTAATAGCAGCTGATAGGCTCATTTAACACACACGTGATAAATAATTAAAAATTCTTAAAAAACTTTTTAAAAGACAAATCTGTGAAACTTTATATAATTAATGACAATCCTGGTTCGTCCTCAAAGTGCAAGTGCATAACATTAACTTATAAACTTATAAAACAGTAACAACAATATTAATGCATTTCATATTTTGGGCTTGAAAACTCTTCTCTTACGTAAAATGGGTTTTAGCTGGATTTTATCATTCAGCCCAGGAGGTTTATCTGCCCTACATCTAATAATCCATCTTAACTCACATTCTTGAGTAAAGTTATCAATATCACCCCCTCTATTACTGGGAAATATATTCTGAATAGCACTTTGGGTGAAAGCGCTTACTACTATATCGTATTAAACTGTTTTTATTTTTCAATATTTCATGTTGATTTGTGAGACTACTTGGTGCCTTTCGTTATTGGATTATACTGCCATTTGGTTCCTGTGCATGCGTTGGACTATAGATTTGGTTGATTTTATTTTTTGTGCAGCAGGAACCTTTCTCCATTTGTTGGGCGTACTTTTATTGGTTTGGTTACCTCTCAAGTGTGCCTGATTTTGCAGAAGGACCTCGATTTTACCATATACAGTATTTTGATTTACTGGTAAACTGCTAAAGATTATAGTCAGTCAATACTGCCATATATTAGTTTTTTACTTCTTGTTCAGAAAATGCACACTGATGGAAAGCCTGTTGTGCCATTAACTTTTCAAGGTAATTAGAGCAATTAGAATAATTAGTAATTAGAATTGTTTCCAATTTTAGGTCTTTCCACCATTACTTTCTTACCCTAATTCTTGGGCAAAAAAGTTTAGCGCTATGAAGGAATTGATCAGTAAGAAAACATAATACTGATGTAGCTGCTCTGATATTGCTGCATTGCTTGTAAAATCTGTGATTTTCTAATAATTAACAACTGCAGTTAGTCAGCAATGGCAGTTATTATCATCCTGAAAATGCATGCTAATGCAAAACCTTCTGATTCATTAAAGTAGAACCCCACCCACAGATGCAAAAAACATGTTTATTTCATGGTTTGGTGTTTCCTACATTTTAACATCACTCTGGGACTATTTACAGGTTTTTAAATATTTTTATATGTAATTCCTGAGTCTGACCACGTGGTGTCTGGCATCTTGAATAAATTCTGATTTTTTAGTCTGCCTCTAGGTATCCCACAATGTAGTGCTCATCTGTAAAAAGTTACATCACGCAGGCCTCTTTCTTTCTAAAGCTCATGTCACTGCATTGATTTTACATGCATACGTACACTGCTGTCTTTTAATCAGGTTTAAGTAACATTTCATGCCGTTCAATGACTACTTAAAATGCAAACGATGCAAATGCCACAGAACAGACTTTCAAAATGCTTTTTACTGCTGCTTCTTTTTAGAATGGCTAGAGTGCAGTTTTTTTTTGTGAAGCCTGAATTGTACTATTTTGACTCATCTGCAACCCCCCTTCACACCTAACTTCCCTAGCTGTCAAAGTGCTAAGGGTAATTTGAGCTGTTACCTGCTGTGATTGACAGCTCACAGCAGGAGGCTTGACTCATGTATTGGTTCCTTGTTCTAGCCTTTAATTTCTGTATGGATAAGGGAAGAACCAGGGAGCTGTGACATCACAGCATGGGCGGGCTTTTAGATCAGTCATGATGATGTCAGTTTGGGGAGGGAATTGGCCAGAAACTACCTGTATTCAGTGGCCTTGATGACATCAATGAATTGGAGACTTTTTTTAGGGCAGGATAAACGTTTTTTGAAAGTGAAACTGCCACAGTACAGTAGGGTACTGTTCTAGCAGAGAGAAACAGTCAACTTAAAATATTTTAAATGCTGTGTTGTTGTTTATTTGTAGGAGGGAAACTAAATAGGGAGAAAAAGGATAGAGAATTTGAGCATTTAATAATAGAATCCTGTTGTTATTCTTTAACTTCTCAGAGATTTTGGGTCTGTCCAGAAATGCCCCATAGGTACCCCATAAATAAGAAAACATTTTTTTTCCAGCTAGATAAACACAAACAATAAAATGTCTCATCTAAAATAGTAGCAATCTACTTGCTACTAATGGAAACAAGTATCTGCTGCAATTAAATCACTAGACGTGTTGGCGTTTAGCCGTTACTGCAAACGTGGTATGGGCATTCATTTATGAGCCAGTATTATTAAACTGCAGCACTATCGTGCCCTAACTGCCTCTATGACAATAAATAATCCATCCAGGGAAAATAAACAAAGTATGGTTAATTACATTTAAATAATAATAAAAGTAATTATAGCCTTATTTTTTTCAGAAAATGTATTTCTTTATTTTCTTATTCTGGCATCTCATCTTAATGGTTCTAACTATCCCTGATTTTGCAGAATATTCCTAACTTTGCCTCATGAATTCTTTCTACCCCTAGCAAATATTTTTGATTTCCTGCAAAACCAGTGAGGATTATGATCAGTCAATAATGTCAGACATTACAGTTTTTGATCACAAAATGTACAGCCATGTAAAGCCCATCATTCTTTTAACATTTCATGAGAATTTAAAATAGATAAAAGGAGATTTCTGCTCTATCTACCATCACTTTTCCCTGATTCAAAGAAACTGAGAACTACAAAAGTAAAGACTGGTACAAAACAGTACATACAATGCCAATATTGCTAAATTCTTACAGCAACCTTGTTTGAAGCTATGAAGGAAGCAATCAATATAGAACATTACTACAGTCTTCCTACCAAAATATTATTGCATTTAAGTCTTTTTTTTTCTTAGATTAAAAACTATGATTTCAATACAGCTAACACTTTTCGTTTTACATTGCAGCAAGACAGACAAAGTAATTTAACAATTTTATTTTATATTTTATTTTCAGGATGGTGCACTGGTGCAGCAGTTTGTGTTGTCACCTCACAGCAAGAGGCTCTCTAGTTTGATTCTTGGGTGGCGTGCTTTCTGTCTGGAGTTTGTATGTCATTCATGTGGGTTTCCTCTGGATGCTTCAGTTTCCTCCCACATTACAAAGACATGTGTCTGGAGTGTTTCTCCCTGGGCCACTGCTGAATATTGGCTCATTTCAAGTTGGACTTTCCCGATAAATAAATATTCTTCTTCATTCGGCTTTTTTCAATTAGGAGTCACCACAGTGGATCACTTGTCCGCTCATGATTGGCAGTGGAGTTTTACGGTGTCGAGTTGCCAGCCCAGCACTCCACCTTCCACAGAAGGCAAACACACACATGCACTTATGCCTAGGGTCAATTTAGAGAGGAAACCAGAGCACCTGGATTAAACCCATGCAACCACAGGAAGGACATGCAGACTCTGCACAGAAGGTGCCCCAGCCGAGGATTGAACCGGAGAACCTCTTGCTTTGAGGCAGCAATACTAACCGCTGCACCACCGTGGCTGGCCTTTCTCAATAAATAAATAATAAATAAAAATAATTTAATTCTGCAAACATAATTTAGAGGTTGACTAGATGGGAACCAAAACTGCATGGTATCTGTTTTCTGTTGGGAATGAAAACAATCCCAGGAAAGATAAAGTAGGGCCATTATTAATGAACTGATGGTTGTGAAGGGGTGTGTCTGATGACATCATACCATGGGTGGTCTTACCTGTCCAAACCCAGAGCAGGACGCTCCAAAAGCAAAAGCAGTGAATTTGCAAAAAAAGGATTCAGAAAAGTTCATATTCAATGACATGGGTTCCCTGTCTTCTACTTAAAGGAAAACTCCACCCTGGAACTAAAAAATATGTTTTTTTCACTCTGTCATTGTTTCTTGACCTATTTTAAAACCTCAAAATCAGTCTAAGTGCTTTCTTTGTAGTTTTAACCTGTTTTCCACAACATGGCTACCAATGGGGCTTGATATATCAATGTGATCTTGTTCTCCCTCAACCCTTTATCTTTCCCATAATGCTTTGTATGACTCATGACATAAGTAAGCAACTGGAATTCTCATGCAACTGACATATAATGGGATTTGTGTGAGTCACTGTTATATTCTTTACCTTCTGTAAAAGGACTGCTTCTTTTCTGTCTCTAATCAGTCTCATTTTTGTTTGGCTCAGACCTTGTTTTACACTATACTTAGAAGTTATCCAGCTACAGCCAGAAAAGTAGCTAAATTGCAGGTCTTTGTTCAGGGGTTTCTTTTGTAGTTCAAGAGGAATTGACTGTCCCCTCTCCCCATACTACTGCAGAGGTGTTAAAACTGTCATTGCACTGAGAGCCTTGCAGAATCAATTCCTCTTTGACTACAAAAGATACAATCTAGAGAATACAGAATCAGCCATAAGTACCATTGTAGCTTATGGTCAAGATACACAAGGGGATTATCTAGGTGGATTACACATCATGAAGGGCGAAATAAATATCCTGCTCTTAGGTGATGTTAATTCTCCTGATATAGATTGAAATAATTTGTCAGCTAACAGCCTTTATTCTAAATGCTTTACTTGTTTGGAAAGTAAAGGAAGTAGTTGGTCAATGTTAGGAAAGTGCCCTTTTCCCCACTGTAGTGCAGTCTTGGAGTTGGTATATATAGTTGGGGGAGCAGCCGCATACAGCAGTGTGTGTTTCATTCGTAAGGTGGTTTAGTGCTTCCGTTCCCTGTGGCATTTTTCACTGATAAGAACATTTGGTTTATTGAATGTTCACTCTTTATGTCGCTGTGAAAAGAGTTTTGGCAAAGTGTGGTTCAATTATGTGACACAGACCCATATATATATATATATATATATATATATATATATATATATATATATATATATATAGTTCCCCTCCAAAATGTTAAAAGTGCAAAATGTTGAAGGCACAGACTATCTAAAGGATAAAATTTTGAAACCTATTTTATGCAGGAGGTAAGCCTCCCCTGCACTCTGCATATGGGGGCTGTGCCCCAACATCCATGCTACTTAAGTATACCAACTAAGACTCTGAAATCTCACAGCTGTGGGGAAAGGGAAAATTCCACTTTCAACATTTTGTACCTTCATCAGTTTGTGCTTTCAATGTTTTCTTTCTATTATGTTGGTTTGAAAAAAATGTTGACACACAAAATTTCTAAAACCTAAAATGTTGAAACGTATTTAATGCAGGGTACAAGCCCCCTGCACCCCTCATGTCCCCAACTAATTATATATGTCATCTCTGAGGTTGAAAAACAGTGGAGAATTTTGAGTTTTAGACATTTTGTGTTTTAATATTTGTACTTTTCAAACATAATAGAACTACATATATATATATATATATATATATATATGGTTCTACCTGACTTCGTCGACAGCGCAGAAGACCGACAGCGGAATTCGGAGCTCCAGAAGATCGAAAACGAAGAAGACCGACGCGAATCGCGGGTGGCAGAACATCGACAATGCAGAAGACCGACACGACGGATGACAACACCAACGCCGAGGATGCCGACATGGGGAAAGGCTGTGTGAGTATGACGGACGTTAGGGTGCGCAGGTAAGTGTGAGATTGACGGTCTGTGGGGATAGGGGTGGGTTAAGTGAGTTAGGGTTAGGGAGGCGATAGGTGGGTTAAGTGAGTTAGGTTAGGGAGGCGATAGGGGTGGGTTAAGTGAGTTAGGGTTAGGGAGGTGGGTTAAGTGAGTTAGGGGCGGGTTAAGTGAGTTAGGTTAGGGAGCGGGTAGGTAAGTGTGCGATAGTGGACCTTAGGGTTAGGTAAGGTTTAGTGTGGGCTTGTAAGGATTTTGGTGTGCTTGTGTTGTGTGTGTGGTTTGTGGAATGGGGATGTGTTTTGTTTTTAATAATTGTTATTGTGGTGTGTGCAGTGTATGGGGTTTCGTGTTTGTGTACCGTCGGTTATTTCGTTGTCGGTTATGTGTGGTTTCGTGTTTATGGACTGTCGAATATGTGGTGTCGGTGATGTGGTTGTCGGTGTTGTGTGGTTTCGGCTATGTCAGGTAGAACCATATATATATATATATATATATATATATATATATATATATATAGTACACATTTGATTGTCTAACTCTTTGAACTCCTTTATACTTAATCTTGATTCTTAAGATGGATATTCAGCATATGATCCTGATTTGATGGAATCAGTGTTTCTCATTGATCTTTGACACAAACTCTGATCCTTCAACTTATTGACAATGAAGTCATACTAAGTCATACTAATGCTGTTAGTAGGTCTTAAGTAAATAAATTTCATCCTGCAACTGTTCTAAACAATGATAATGTCTCTTATCTAGTCTATGGAGAGACCCATTTGATCTGAAAGTACTGTAGAATCTGAACTAAAACAAGTAGCCTTACCGGTAATAATGCAGTATGGTCCAGACAGCTATTGAATATTGCTAATTGCATATTCATTGTACCTCTTAACATGTGGAAAGCAGTTATTGACAAACAAATCAAACAAGACATCAACAACTCAGTGAGCTGAGATATCCAGGAAGACTTTGTCTTTCATTTCCATAAGTCAATTTTATAGAACACCCTGCGGTTGCAGTGTACTCAGAGAAAAACAATCTTTTTAAAAGGCTGAAGCAAGACATATAGAAGGGTGCACAGTTCATATATCTGCCATTGGCCTTAAAGTTTGAATATATTATAAATCAATAGGAGGATAGCATAGGATGTTAGGCCATTTCAGCTGAATATCCAATACTGGAATTCTCAATTTTAAGTATAATTAAATATTTAGCCAGGATTAGGCGATCAAGTTACAGATAGCTTTCAGTTCATATTGTCATGCAGAGCAAATCATTATTGGAACATCATATAGCTGTGACATTAAATATCCAAGAAGATTATGCTTGGAAAGATAAGTCAGTCCGCTGCAAAATGATGCATCCCTCACTTCCAACTTTGAACAGTGCATGAATTGCTTAGCATATATGTCAACACCAAAGCCTTGGGTTGAACCTCAGATGTTTATGTCAAAAACATCAAATAGTATGAAAAGAGAGAAGTCCTGTAAAGTGCCAGTCCCATGTATTTGATTCTGTTTGACCAATTGCAATAGTTAAGTGATAACTATTTGAGTCTATTTCACATAATATACAAGTGGTGCACCATTAATTGTTTATTTTCCTCATTTTGCTTGTTGTCAGTAGCAGTACAATCTAGGCATGGCTTCCAGTTCAGGGCATTTCTTACTGACTGTTTGCTGTATGTTATTGGTGCTTCCAGTTCAGAGCATGTCTTACTGACTGCTGTATGTTATTGATGCTTCCAGTTCAGAGCATGTCTTACTGACTGTTTGCTGTATGTTATTGGTGCTTCCAGTTCAGAGCATGTCTTACTGACTGTTTGCTGTATGTTATTGGTGCTTCCAGTTCAGAGCATGTCTTACTGTCTGTTTGCTGTATGTTATTGGTGCTTCCAGTTCAGAGCATGTCTTACTGACTGTTTGCTGTATGTTATTGGTGCTTCCAGTTCAGAGCATGTCTTACTGACTGTTTGCTGTATGTTATTGGTGCTTCCAGTTCAGAGCATGTCTTACTGACTGTTTGCTGTATGTTATTGGTGCTTCCAGTTCAGAGCATGTCTTACTGACTGTTTGCTGTATGTTATAGGTGCTTCCAGTTCAGAGCATGTCTTACTGACTGTTTGCTGTATGTTATTGGTGCTTCCGGTTCAGGGCATTTCTTACTGACTGTTTGCTGTATGTTATTGGTGCTTCCAGTTCAGAGCATTTCTTACTGACTGTTTGCTGTACATTATTGGTGCTTCCAGTTCAGAGCATGTCTTACTGACTGTTTGCTGTATGTTACTGGTGCTTCTAAGGTAGTATTTTGATATAGAAGCCTGTGAAATATATGAAGTATTTTTGAGTGACACTGGTATGCTAGACATATCATAATTACATTAGGTTATAGACTAAAGTTGGTGATTCTTGTTAGGATCATGCTAATAATTTTGTTCTAGGACTTATTACTTTCTACCTTGACCTATTAGTCAAGCTATTTGGGGTTATGTCATCCAAATTAGCACATATGCAAAAGTATATGTGTTGCCATCTGTAAATGTAGTATAGTGGTAAATGTCTACACACATGTTATGATGCACACTGAGCAGGTTTTAACAATTCATTAAAGAGCATTGATATTATCCTTGCATTAATGTAGAAATAACATAGTTTTTAGTACTTTTAATATAATTCCTGTAGTAACATAGCATGGAGGAAGCCTAGGTCATTCTAAATTTATCTTTACTGTACTTATTTTATTTATACAAATATGCTTGTAAAGTGTGTCCTACCATATTTTCATTCCTTCAGTGTGCAATGGAGAGCAGCTCACCTGGGAAACCTAAGAGATTCAGTACCTGTCAAACTATTTGACCCCAGAAGGACACCATCTAAAGTGTCACACTCAGTGTAGACCCTCAGTAGGAATCGATTCAGAGACACTGCTGTAAGATGTCTTCTGGTTGTCTTCAGCTAGTCTTTAACAACTGTATGCCACCTTTAGTTTACTGGTAACTTTGTACCCCAAGTCACTTGACACCTCCCCCAATAGCTGTTCTCTATCACCAAGCTACAAACACATATCATAAGAATGCCACTGGCCAATTCTTATTACATCACATGTTTTCTGGGTCCTAGACAGACTTAGAAAAAATCTGAGATAGGAAAATTTGGGAGACCTCTGAGTAAAGGCACAGAAGCCTGTATGGCTCAGGATAGTTCATCCTGAAAAAATAAATGTCATGAAGAAAATAACTGAGGGATCACAGAGGTCTGACCGACTTAGAATGTCCTATTCCAAGTGACTCCCCCCCCCCCACTCATGCCAGCTACACTCCCTTCCTAAACATTGTGGCCTTATAAGTCCATTGTGGCCAGAGCTGCTTTTTCTTTTCCAGTCAGAAACATGAACATATTAAAAAATGAGAAGTTAACAAAGCAAGCTAAAGTATGTCTGCAGTGTTCCAGCCTTTACATTCAAGTCTGCATTATTGACTGCATGAACTAACATGACTCTTGCTATATGAAGGAATCCATTATCCAGTAAAAGTAATAATGTACTAATATTCAGAATGTTCACTGTAAACCAATCCACAAAACATATATGCCATTAATTTAATTTGATGCTGAATATACAAAAATATATCTAATGTCAGCAAATGACCAGTTCTTGCAGAGCAAATTATCTATATTTAGGATTACCAACAACACATTTATTATCCCCAATCTCAATGTAAGCCTCTTACTTTATTAGAAATGAATAAGAACTGCATAACATTCTACTTTATAAAAAATTTGCCTGAATTTTCTAAAGTTTCGCAAATATGTAAACATAACACTCCTATCATATTTGAAGTGTATAACTTAAATTTACTTGCACTGTTTATTGCCACTGAGCCTTGGTCATTGCTAAAAATGGTCTCTGGACCAGTCCACCTAAATGATTATCAAACTGAAATACATATATACATACATGCATGCATATATACATACATACATGCACATATACACATATGCATATATACATAAATGAACTCTCGAGTAATATAACTCCAAATGCATGCAAAACAATGCTGTTGGTGCAGAGGTTTGTGCTATGCACAAACCTGTTTTGTGTGGAATTCACAACAAGAATATTCATCATTACACATCTCATCATGTTACATTTGTTAAACTCTTGTAGACTTGCACATTTACCACAAATAAGATAACTTGTGCATTGGAAAATGTGCTTGTATTTAATAGTAGCAATATCCAGGCTTACACGTACTGGCAAAAGATGATATACAGTAAACTGTGTGTTTTGCAAGGCTTTTTGAAAGCAATTAACACCAATGAATTATTCAACAAAATGGTCTCCTTTGCAGTAAAAATAAAACCTGGACCCCCAGCTAAACCAGGAATATTCAGGAACTATTTTAAGGCTAAGCTCCTGCTATTAAGTGAGAACCGGCAAAATTTCAAGCCTCTATAAAATCTGAGAACACGTCTGTCCATGCAGAACTGTTCACAGAAACCCTGTACAAAACGCAAATTAAAGGTCATGCTGCTAAATGCTAGGAGTCTAAACATGAAACTGCACTCATTGCAAGCATTCTTAACCCTGGAAAATGTTGACATTTGTGCAGTCACAGTAACCTGGTTCAAACCTGTGGAGAGCACTCAGCCTTACCTGGTTACTCATCCTATCATACATCAGATCCTAAAATGTGGGCAGCACAGCCAAAAGAGGTGGAGTTTCAATATATATTAAAGACACACACCTCCAGGCTGGTCAAAAAGTATGATGCACAGGAGACACTCCAGGAGCAGTTAACCATTGACAAGGCCCCTATTCAAATTATAGCTAGCTACAGACCCCCAAATTTTACTCAAGATGCCCACTCCACCTATCTGAACCTCTTCAAATCTATCAATATTCAACCCTTTACCCTAATCTGGGTGACTTTAATTACCCAACCTTGATTTTATCAATGCAAATGCCTTGGAAGAGCTTGTCAATACCACAAGAGGTGATAATATTTTGGACTTCGTATTAACCAACACAAGTAACCATTGCAGCATCCCTATGGTATCATCCTCCCTGGTATGATCCAACCATAAAGCGGTCAATTTTGAAGTCACCGTCTCCCCTGACCCCCCCTCTAGCTAGGGTCAAACAAAAAAAATCTCCAAAGCTGATTACAACCTCCTGAGGGATGGTATAAACACCTTCACATCCCCCTCCCCCTCTGTAGGAACTGGCACTAATGTCCAAATCTACACCAAAGTACTATGAGGGCATTTATAATGATGCATGGAATCAGGAATACCTGACAGGACAAAATCATCCTCTGCTAGGAAGAGTAAACCTGTGTGGTGGACATCTGCAATAAATAAACTATATACCAAAAGGAAAAAATTGCTGTCTAGGATCAAGAAGAAGCAGGTGCCCAACTGGAAGCAATCTCTCCTTAGCCTGAACAAGCAAATAAGAGCACTAGTGAAATCCTCTAAAGCCAACTTTGAGTCCAAATTGGCCACATCTACTAGAGACAATCATAAGGCTTTCTTCACATATGTCCACAGTCTCAAAGGAAGCACCCAGATCTGTTCAGAACTGGTGGTCAAGGTCACCACATACACAAATGCTGTGGATATAGCCAATCTACTGGCTGACAAATTCAGTGAAAACTTCTCCCCTCTGTTCCCCCATCAGTAAATCAGGACATCCCCATTACCTGCCCTCACCCCTTATCTCTAGGGAACAGGTCATCACTGCCCTCTGAAAGGCAAAAAATACAGCCTCCATGGGACACGATAACATCCCAGGCTGCATTCTACATGAACTCAGGCATGAACTTGCAGCACCATCAGGTACCCTATTCAACCAAAGCCTGAGTACCGGCTTTATCCTAGCTGAGTGCAGGACAGTCACTGTCATCCCTTTACACAAAGGTGGAGCATTTACTGATCCAGGAAATTATGCACCCATCAGCCTAACTAGCCTGATCTGCAAGGCCATGAAACGGATTATCATGGACCTCATTAACAGGGACACTGGCAACCTTCAAGCACTCAACTCCACACAGTTTGGCTTTGTCAAGTGGAGGTCATGTCTGTTAAATCTGGTTGACTTCTTTGAGACAGTCACCAAAGCCATGGACAAGAGGAATATGGTGCACACTGCCTACCTTGACCTGGCCAAAGCCTTCAACACTATTTCCCACTAGGGCATCGTAGATAAACTCTCTCAACTAGGCATCAATTAATATGTTACCAGATGTGTAGCAAACTGGTTCACTGATAGAACCCACCTAATCAAAATAGGGGAAGCCACGTCAAGCAGTAGACCCGTAATGAGCAGCGTACCCCAGGGTTTGGTCTTGAGGCATCTGTTATTCAGGATATAATTCTGTGAGATGCAGGCCAAAACCAGTGGGCTATGGCTGACTAAGTTTGTAGATAATTACAAGCTGGGCATAGTCATCAATTCCCATGTGATGTGGACATCCTCCAAGAGGGTCTCACCCAAACTAATGAGTGGTACCAGAAACATGGCCTCAAGCTGAATGCCAAAAAATGCATCATCATCTCCTTTGGGGAGAATGACGTCCCCACATATTATCACATTAATAACAACATCCTAAGTACAGCCTGCATTTAAATTGGAACCTGTTTTCTGAGAGACAGCCTTACAAGACTATCTGCAAATATACAGAGCTGAGTATAGTTTTCTTTATTATAGAGTTTAACTGTTGCTTAGATATCTGTTGTCTCACTGTTCTGAGAGTCTGATCTGCAAATATACAGAGCTGAGTATATTTTTTTGGTTTTATAGTTTATACTATTAGTGGTTGCTCAAATCTCTGCTGAAACTGTCTTCCCACCCCCCCACCCCCATTTTCTGCCTTGTCTTCAGCTGATATAACTGTTTTTATAGCTTGTGTGTTACCTAACTCAAGGTTCCCTTAATTTGACCTGTTAATAACAGCCTGCATTTAAATTGGAACCTGTGTTCTGAGAGACAGCCTTACAAGACTATCTGCAAATATACAGAGCTGAGTATAGTTTTCTTTATTATAGAGTTTAATTGTTGCTTAGATATCTGTTGTCTCACTGTTCTGAGAGTCTGATCTGCAAATATACAGAGCTGAGTATATTTTTCGGTTTTATAGTTTATACTATTAGTGGTTGCTCAAATCTCTGCTGAAACTGTCTTCCCACCCCCACCCCCATTTTCTGCCTTGTCTTCAGCTGATATAACTGTTTTTTATAGCTTGTGTGTTACCTAACTCAAGGTTCCCTTAATATGACCTGTTAATAACAGCCTGCATTTAAATTGGAACCTGTGTTTTGAGAGACAGCCTTACAAGACTATCTGCAAATATACAGAGCTGAGTATAGTTTTCTTTATTATAGTTTAATTGTTGCTTAGATATCTGTTGTCTCACTGTTCTGAGAGTCTGATCTGCAAATATACAGAGCTGAGTATTTTTTTGGTTTTATAGTTTATACTATTAGTGGTTGCTCAAATCACTGCTGAAACTGTCTTCCCACCCCCCACCCACATTTTCTGCCTTGTCTTCAGCTGATATAACTGTTTTTTATAGCTTGTGTGTTACCTAACTCAAGGTTTCCTTAATCTGACCTGATAATAACAGCCTGCATTTAAATTGGAACCTGTGTTCTGAGAGACAGCCTTACAAGACTATCTGCAAATATACAGAGCTGAGTATAGTTTTCTTTATTATAGAGTTTAATTGTTGCTTAGATATCTGTTGTCTCACTATTCTGAGAGTCTGATCTGCAAATATACAGAGCTGAGTATATTTTTTTGGTTTTATAGTTTATACTATTAGTGGTTGCTCAAATCTCTGCTGAAACTGTCTTCCCACCCTCCACCCCCATTTCTGCCTTGTCTTCAGCTGATATAACTGTTTTTTATAGCTTGTGTGTTACCTAACTCAAGGTTCCCTTAATTTGACCTGTTAATAACAGCCTGCATTTAAATTGGAACCTGTGTTCTGAGACAGCCTTACAAGACTATCTGCAAATATACAAAGCTGAGTATAGTTTTCTTTATTATAGAGTTTAGATATCTGTTGTCTCACTGTTCTGAGAGTCTGATCTGCAGATATACAGAGCTGAGTATATCTTTTTGGTTTTATAGTTTATACTATTAGTGGTTGCTCAAATCTCTGCTGAAACTGTCTTCCCGACCCCCCTCCCTGTTTTTGGTTTGTAGTTTAAATTTGGTGGCTTTTGCAGTGCCCGCCTCACTGTAGATTTGATCTAGGACACTCCCTCAGTCCCATCTGTTTACAGCATTCTACCTAATAAACCCTTTCTGCACTTGCATTTAGTCCTTTTTAATTTAATTGCATTTTTCAAACTGTGTGTGGTCTAATATTGCTACAGTGGCGGATACAGGAATTTGCAGAAGGGGGGGGGGTGCAGTCTGGATAGTTGACTACCGGGGTGGAAGCAAGAAAGTGGGACACTTGATTTGGTAGTTGTGATAAGATCATCTTAAAAAGCTCTGACATGTCTGGAAAGACAACACTTTACATTCAGTTACACATGATTTTACTGTGGATGTGGTAGCAGAAAAAAGTAATTCCTACACAGCACATCTATTTTCAATGCATGCCTGGAAAAAATTTGTTGACCACACCAACTCACATTCTTCTTCCATGGCATAGTGGGCATATGGACTGTTATAAACTTGTAAAGAATCCCACTGAAGGTGGAAATAACCACAGTGAAGTCTACTTTGTTGTTATGAAACATAAAATATATAGCAGACATATGTTTGGATAAATTAGTAAAAGCTTCATTTAACTGATGTACCAAATAACTAAACTCATAAAACTTTCCTAAGCTGACCATTATGTTTTTGGATTGTTTACTGTTCTTTCTCTGGGTTTAAGCACAACTAATTTTCTTTAACAAAAGTCCTACTGTACCTTTTCTCTTCTTTCAACAATTCTGGAGTGAGTAAAGGAGGGGGAGGCAATGCTGGTCTCCCAAAAATGCCGGTTGTCTTCTTTCTCAAGTAAAAGTTCAATGAAACTTGAATTGTTTTTAGTTCAACGTTTTCCAAGTTCATGGCCATCTGAATTTGAGTAATTTATTTTTCCAACTCATGGTCTTTAACAGTGAACTTCTGTCCTGTTGAACTTTCACTGAGCTTGGATTGCAGTCACCGCAACTTCAGCACTGGGGAAATAGTTCTAATTTGGAGAATGCAGTACTTTCTACAACTGTGTTTTATAATTGGAATAGTCTCTGTAGCAATTACCATTTTTGGGACTTGAATATAAGCTGACAATTTCCATTACAATTGCTGCTACCTTGTTTTCCACAGCTGCTGGCAACTTAATGCGGCAGTGTTACATTATCATTTTGCCAGATTTTAAACAATTCAACTGATGGTTCAGCCTTAAGAAAGCTTTCTGTGTCCATTTAGCTTCACTGTTCAGGAGGTTTGGCTGTAGTTAGAGAACACGTCACTGAACATGTTAGTGATGTTGGTGTCCTGGTTAACTTAGTATATTGTCTTTGGAGTAACTGAGTTCTGCAGTGGTACTACTCTGACTGAATTCTGTGATCTTTTCTCTTCTGTTTGTCAGGTTTTCTCCATTTTTTCTTTAGTCATGACCATTTCTATCTGCAAGATTCCCTTAATACAACTCATGTTCCTGAACATCTGTTCACCTTTTGTTGTCTTCCATTTCTTTGCAGTGCTCATGTATACATCCCTCCTGAACTTCTCTTGCTATCATTTATCAAACTCTGCATTAACGTTTTACATAATGTACCTGCTCTCATTATCTTTAGAGATCCTTCTTTCCTCAGCCACTTCTAAAGCCTTCACAGACAGTCATTTTGCCTTCTTAATCTTTCTATTTAGAATTAATTTTTTGCAACTTCATGGGTAATATTTCAAACTTCTGTCCATAGTTCATGTACTCTGTCCAGCATGCGTAATCTCTGACTACTGGTACTTCTTAGTTTCTATGTTGCCTGTGGACTGGATGACTTCTATGATGGTAGTGCTGACTTCTCTGATGGTACTTCTATGAATTTCTATGTTGCCTGTGGAGTGGATGACTTCTATGATGGTAGAGCTCTGACTGAGTACTGGTACTTCTTACTTTCTATACTGCCTGGGGAATTGATGACTTCCATGATGGTAGTACTGACTTCTCTGATGGTACTTCTATGAATTTCTATGTTGCTTGTGGAGTTGATGACTTCAGTGATGGTAGAGCTCTGACTGACTACTGGTACTTCTATTACTTTCTATGCTGCCTGTGGAGTACAGGACTTCTGTAATGGTAGTGCTCTGACTACTGGTACTTCTTACTTTCTATGTTGCCTGGGGAGTTGATGGCTTCTATGATGGTAGAGCTCTGACTGAGTACTGGTACTTCTTACTTTCTGTACTGCCTGTGGAGTAGAGGACTTATGTGATGGTAGTACCGACTTCTCTGATGGTACTTCTATGAATTTCTATGTTGCCTGTGGACTGGATGACTTCTATGATGGTAGAGCTCTGACTACTGGTACTTCTCTTATGTTCTATGTTGCCTGTGGAGTAGAGGACTTATGTGATGGTAGTGCTCTGACTACTGGTACTTCTTACTTTCTGTGTTGCCTGGGGAGTAGATGACTTCTATGATGGTAGTACTGACTTCTCTGATGGTACTTCTATGAATTTCTATGTTGCCTGTGGAGTGGATTACTTCTATGATGGTAGATCTCTGACTGACTACTGGTACTTCTCTTACTTTCTATGCTGCATGTGGAGTAGATGACTTCTGTGATGGTAGTACTCGACTTCTCTAATGGTACTTCTATGAATTGTTATGTTGCCTGTGGAGTGAATGACTTATGATGGTAGAGCTCTGATTGACTATGTTGCCTGTGAAGTAGATTATTGGTATTTATCTTACTTTCTATGTTGCCTGCAGAGTGGATGACTTCTCTGATGGTAATACTCTGACTTAATTAGTAGTCTGACTTTGTCAATATGTTATACCATCTAAAGATATGTAGAAATACTATACACGACAGGAGAGAAAGTCTAACAAATTTTGTGAGTATAACACTAAGCATTTCATGATGGCCTCTATGTTCTCATACCGTGCTGTAATATATGTCACAAGCTTCGTCATACTACTGTTAGATTCTTAATTAAGCGGATTAATAAGTAGCATTCTTCTCGAATGTCTTTCTGCAAATAAATTGATTACTGAGGAGTAGTCTATCGGGATGTCCCTATGCATGAACAGCAACACTAAACTGTTAAGGTGCTCTTGTCCCATGGTACTCCGGAGTTCAGACTTTATCAGTTTTAAGGCTGAATTAGCCCTCTCTACTCCAGCAGTTGTGACTGGAGTGAGCAAGAGTGTATTTAATACAAAGGAAATGTTTGGGAACATTTTGACATTTGTTTGCGAATAGGTCTGCTTCAAATCATTTGGCAGCGCAGAATTGTGTGATAAAGCCTCCCATGTCCTTTTCCACAATCTGAGCTCTTGGTGGAATGTTGTTGGTGAAGGCAAGTCAAAAAAATTTTAAGTGAACTCTCTCTATCTAATGTTAAGCTGTTCAGGTTTGATGGAATTAGTGAGAGTCCTTGAATAGCTGATGATGCCATTGTAGTGAATCGTCTGGGCAGTTCATGAATGAAGTGATCCAGAAAGGGAATAAAAATTGCTCTTCGCCAGTACTCTTCTGAAGTCTCTCCAGCCACATTGTTCCTCATAGTCTCTTTGCTACAGACACGTGGAAGGGGTAATTCAGTATTATTGCAGAAGCTCCCCATTTCTGACATATCTCTGAAGATATTCCTAAACTCATTCTCAATGTTTGCACGAATAGCTTGCAGCTCATTAAGCACACAGCTGACTTGGTCATATGCATACAGTATGTCTTGTGACGATCCTTGCAGAAGTTTGCTAAGGGGCTTAGTAAAGCCAAACAAGAACCTTGCTGACTGGAAGGAAACAATAAAGCAAGACTTAGTAATTGAACTGTAAAGTCCACTAGCATCTGTCAAAGTTTTTCCATCCCACTGTGGCCCTCTGTTATTCAGAATATTGTCTAAACAGTGAATGAGTGCTTCATACATATGATAGAAGCCATCAAAGGCTGTATGTCTCTCCACCCATCTGGTCTCACACAGCAACTTAAGCTTTTGTTTTTCTATAGGTTTTTTGCCACTTGTCTTTTGCTGTAAGTTTATGTACTGCACTGATTCCTCTAGACATCTTTGCCTTTGTGGGGAGTATTTGAAAAACAAACCAACTTCCTTCACTATATTTAACATTATTCGTACTTCTGGAACTTGGCAAGCCTTTGAAATAACAAGGTTCAACTGGTGACTAGCACAATGGAAAAAAAATAGCATGTGGTACTTTTTCTTGAAACAAAGCTGCACAGACTTTCTGTGCTCCAGCCATGTTTCCAGCACCATCGTACCCTTGAGCTTTGCAGTGCTCAAGATTCAACGTTAACATTGTTAGGCATGTGACCAACTTATTGCATATCTCCTCTCCAGTCACAGATTCACAGGCAATAAACTCTATGAATCTCTCCACAGGATGGCCATTCTTCACATATCGTAGTACTACTCCAAGTTATTCCCAGTTGCTTATATCTGCAATTTCATCTGCTTGGATGGAATAAAAGGGTCCAAGAGTCTGTTGTTTAATATCCTTTATTATCTGCTGTTGAATGTATTCTTTAATACAGTCTAGCAATTCATTCTGTACTGTTTTTGAAATAAATGTTGCATTCTTTTGGCATGTCTGCAAGTGGGCTTCTAACTCTCCGTCACCAGCATCAATTCGGAAATCAACTAGAGATCTGAAGTTTCCTTTGTTGGTTGTACAGTCAGATGTGCAGTCATCTCTATGTCCACTGAGTGCTATCCCTTGCCTTCCACAGTACTCCAGATACTTTATAATAGAGGTTAGTAGAGCTCTGTTTTTGGCCACCTGCAGCTGTGAAGCATTTGAAATTGCAAAGTCCACTCTTTGACTTGGATTGTCACTTGTGATTCGGAAAGCATGTAATTATGCCTTAGATTTCTTGTGGTAATCTAATTCTGAATGTCGCTGAATATCAGCTTTGGCATCCAATTACAGTATGGCTGCTCAATGAATAACTGCACATTCTGTCTGTGCTGGTGTTGGAAATAATACACAGGCTAAACAATACAGCCCATCTTGTTTCACTGAATATGCCAGAAATTGTAACTGGTTTAGCCATGACAGCTGACATTGGCGAAGGGAACTTCCTGATTTTCTTCTTTTGTCTGTGAAGGCTTTGAGTGGGAAACGAAAACCATCATGTGGTTTGCGATGATTTAGGACAATGACTTTCTCCTTATCTGCAGTATTAGTACATGTAATGTACTCACTAATATCTGTCAGTGAACACTTTGTGGCACTGACTTCATCCGAATGCTTCTTACTGACTTCACTAACAGTACTTCTCTCACTTTCTATGTTATCTGTTAAGCTGCTGACTTCTGTGACAGCACTATTTTCACTGACTTCTCTGATGGCACTACATTCATTTACCATGTCTTCTGTGTCAAACAGACATGACTCTGACTGCTGGTTAAAAAAACAAAAACAAATATCAAGAGGAAGATAACTTCTTTAACAGTACAACAAATACAACTACATTTGCCTCCGTTGAATAGCATACTATTACACACAAAAAAAAAAGTTTCACTAACTAAAAAATAAATAGGGAAAGACTCTATACACTAGATGCCTGCAAACCCACAAAAGAAATGCAAAGTATACAACATGGATTATTAAGATGCTCTATCTCACCGATGAGCTCCTGCCTTCATATATGACTTTTAGAGTACAGTACCTTTCAATTCATTTTCCATTACATATCTGACTTTCCTTTCAAGACTAAAATATGTAAAACTTATGAATACCCTCATTCATAAAATCCTAGACAAATACTTTAGCACAGGAAATAGTGTCACACACATCTGATCTAACAATCAACCTGAGAATAGGACATAATTCTGTACGTTGCCACTACTCTCACCCACAAATCACTTACCCTCAGAGACTGAACCTTCTCCGTGTTTTATGACCTTTCTGAAAAATTTGAAGAGAGACTATTGATGTAGTTCTCGCTTGGCTCCTGAAGACGTAGCAGCACTTTCTCTTGACATACTGCAGCTCATTTCAATACACAAAATAACTGCTTCGGTTATCTAATGTACAAAATAAAACAGTGTCAAGTACTAATGACTTGGCTAATGGCCACAACAACATGTGTTCATTATGCTGAAGAAAGAACGCATATAAAACGCTTCACAAATGAATGCACAAATCTGTTCTTTGCTTTGGCATGTTGCAATTGCTTTACAAAACTGTCTCTGTCTGCGGGTGCTATACTTCTATCAGCCTTCACACATTCTGGCATTACACAGCATTTTTTGGACAAATAAAGGGCATAGGTCAAAACTAAGCATTTTGTAAGCAATGAAAGATATCACAATGTACAAATAGCAATGCTAAGACTGGGAATTATTCTTTACTGTGATAATTCCATATTCACAGTCTTTCTATAAATGTTACTTTCACAAATTGCATATCTTGAGACTGTATAACCCAGAAATATATTGTTCAGTTTTGTCCGCACTCTTGTGGGAGGAGAGGCTGGACTCTGCCCTTCTGAGCTGGGAATTTCTGGTTAAAGGCTTATAGTGCCTGCATATTTGAACTGCTTCTGACTGAAATTGGTACACCTTGTTTGCTGTAGCATAGACTAGATCCAGGCCTGCTGAATCTAGCTTTGTTTGTATAACTTGAGCACTAATCCAGGCATTCTTTAAAGTATTCAATTGTATTTATTACTGCTTGGTAGTAACTTGATTAAAGTGTAGCTATCATTCTAAGTCTTTTGGATTAAGCACTTGGGCTTCAGACCAGTTGTTTTACATTAGGAAGGTTTGTGGCCTGCACTGTGGTGGCAGGACAGGTAGCTTACATCCTTCTAAGTTGGGAACTGCTGAATGACAGCCCAGTGTCTGTTATTCTAAAAATGTATTAGTTCTGGTTTAAGCACTTGGGCTTCAGGCCAGTTATTTTACATTAAGAAGGTTTGTGGCCTGCACTCTTGTGGGAGGAGAGGCTGGACTCTGCCCTTCTGAGCTGGGAATTTCTGGTTAAAGGCTTATAGTGCCTGCATATTTGAACTGTTTCTTACTGAAATTGGTACACCTTGTTTGCTGTAGCATAGAATAAATCCAGGCCTGCTGAATCTAGCTTTGGTTGTATGCTTGTTGTTTGTTTGCTTGTTATTTCCCTGAAACACTAATTCCACCTAAAACGTGGCTTTTCAGCACTTCTGTGGATCCCTAGTGATATCTGCATTGCTTACTGTGCTTATTTCCTTGTTTCACTTGAAAGAAAGTTACTGTTTGTCGTTTTTGCATTTAAGTTACCTGTAACACATTGCATTTAAGTTACCTGGCACTTGCTCACTAAAGCAATTATATAAGTCAGCACTAAAAAATTAAAAGCACTACACCCTCACAAACTCCCCTTGAGTACCTTGTTCCCCATTGGCCCTTTTTTTCAATTATAAAGGAATTGCCAATACTGTTCTAGCATGTCCAAAGGTCAGTTGTCAATCTCCTCTCTGGTCCAGCTGGTGAACCTGGGAATCTTGAGGCAATGTTACAACTGCCTCATGTACACAGACAACCCTCTCCTCCTCCCAACAAATTCCAACACATGTGAGAGATGCAATCATATAACCAAACTTGAGGCTAAGCTCTCTCAACTCAGTACTGGCATAACCAGTCAGGAGGAGAAGGAAACCACACTCACTACAATTCCAGTCTCACATAGACCTACCACGACAGCAAACCAAACACATAAACACACAAAAACATACTCGGAGTCTCTAAATAAAAATCTGCCTAAGCAGCAGAGACCTCCAAAGCAGACACCCAAGCAACCGCTACCCCAAAACAAAACACGTGCAACACATAGCTCACAAAGCCAGTGTGCCGAACAGTCACAGCCCTTAAGGCTAAACAACACACCTGATACACTTGTAATAGGTGACTCTATTGTCAGGCACACTGACGTCCTGCTCACCAGGCTGAACAAGGAGAAGGTCACGGTGAGCTGCCTGTCGGGTGCTAGGATCCGCCACATAACACAAGCACTCAGGTCACTCCAAGGCAAGTACAAATATGACTCAGTCATTGTCCATGCTGGTGTGAATGACCTGAGATGTACCTTCCTGGACTACATGAAAAGAGACATAGAGGAGCTCTCTGAGCATGTATCCCAGGCCAGTATGACCCTGACCTTGAATAGCATCTTATCCTCACCAAGAATGATGCCACAATATGAAAACAAGATGATCAATTTCAACAATTGGCTTAAGTATTGGTGTCATTCAAAGGGGATCCAATGCCTGTCAGCCTGGGATGACATGCTCGACAAGCCATGATGCTTCACTAGGGACAGCTTGCACCTGTCACCCCTGGGCTTTCGGATATTGGCAAAGGCTCTTGCTACCCCCATAGTGCCTTTTTAGGCAAGGCTCAAAAGACAAACCCACATCCATAGGTATCACAAGGGATAAGAAACTAATAGTAATGCTACTCAATGCCAGAAGTCTAAACCTCAAGATGCACGCACTTGAAACTCTCCTTAGCATGGAGAACATCGATATCTGTGCAGTAACAGAAACCTGGTTTAAGGCTCCCCAGAGCACCCCAGCACTACCAGGTTATACCTCATACCATGCTTTTCGGCCCTAAAACTTGGACCGAACCACAAAAGGAGGGGGAGTATAAATATTCGTCAAAGATACCCACACCTCCAGGTTGGTGGCACAGCACAAAGCATCAGAGACTATCCATGTGCAACTAGCAGTGGGTAAAACTGCCTTCCAGTTTATAGCCTGCTACAGACCACCCTCCCAAATCCAGGAACCCCACTCAGCCTTCCTGAGAACACTGGAAAATATGAAGGTCTCTCCAAACACCATTATATTGGGTGACTTCAACTACCCAAACATAGACTGGGAGCATTACTTTAGCTCCAACACCCTAGCCCAAAGGTTCCTAGAATTTATAAACTCAAATGCTATGGAACAACTTGTTACCACTCCCACAAGAGGGGAAAACATTCTGGACCTGATCATCACCAACATGGGGACTCTATGCTCCAGACCAGAAGTGTATCCCTCACTGGTAAGATCAGACCATAAACTAATCTCACTGGATATTCACATCCCGACCCCAACCCCTGCCCAGAAAACCACAGTGAAAAACTTCTCTTAAGCAAATTTCACACTCCTCAAAACCGAGGTGGAATCCTTCAAAGCCCCTGGGCCTGTGGAAAATACGGCCGAGACCACAGAATCCTTTATAAATGCATTCTATGAACACCTTCAGGAATGCATGGATCATGCAATCCCAAATAAAACCAAGACCCAATCCTCCAAAGGCAGACGTCCTGTCTGGTGGACCCCAGCCATAAACAAACTATACAATAGAAGGAGGAAGCTACTACATGATAGAGCAAAATCTCAAACAGGGAAGGCATCTCTGATCAGTATTAGCAAAAAACTACGGGCACTCATAAAATCGTCTAAGGCCAGCTTCGAGAGAAAAATTGCACAGGACACTAAGGATAATCACATGGCTTTCTTTAGTTATGTTAGAAACCTGGGTGGGAATTCCCAGATATGCTCAGAATTAGTCCAAAATGACAAAAAATACACCAAACCCACAGACATTGCAAACATCCTAGCTGACAGGTTCAGCGCAAATGTCCTCCCCCCACCAAAAGGGTAAATATCTATCCCAGCAGAGTGCTGCCCCCCTGACATCTCAGATGCTCAACTAAGAGCCGCCCTCTCCAAAGCAAAAAACACAGCTTCAATGGGACCAGATGGTGTCCCGGGCTGCGTCCTACATGAACTCCAAGAAGAGCTAAACCCAAACATAAAACTACTGTTCAATCTCAGCCTTACTACAGGATATGTACCCAAAGAGTGGCGTACAGAAACAGTGGTCCCTCTCCACAAAGGTGGTGCCTCAATGGATCCTGGAAACTATCGCCCCATAAGCCTGACTAGCTTCGTCTGCAAAGCTATGGAAAGGATCATCATGGACCTCATAAATAAAGATATTGGGGACATACAGACACTGGATCCTACCCAGTTCGGCTTTGTTAAGGGCAGATCCTGCCTCTTAAACCTGGTCGATTTCTTTGAAACAGTCACCAAGGCCATTGACAAGGGGAAGGTGGTCCACACAGCCTACCTGGACCTCGCAAAAGCCTTTGATACAATACCCCACTCGGGCATTATAGATAAGCTCATCAGCTTAGAAATAAACCCCTATGTCACTAGATTGGTTGCAAACTGGCTCAAGGACAGAACCCACATGGTTAGAATTGCTGGAGCCATGTCAGACTCCAAACCAGTTACAAGTGGCATCCCACAAGGCTCAGTCCTGGGACCTCTCTTGTTCGGTATATATTTCTCAGAGGCACAGGCCAACACGGAAGGACTGTGGCTGACCAAGTTCGCAGATGACTGCAAACTGGGCGCCATAATCGACTCTCCAGCCGACACAAGCATCCTCCAAAAGGGCCTCATAGAAACAGACAACTGGTGCCAGAGCCATGGCCTCAAGCTAAATGCCAAAAAGTGTATAGTCATCCCCTTTGGCAAAAACAAATTGCCCACAAATTACCACATAGGTGGTAATCCATTAAGAACAGGAAAAGTAATTAGGGACCTGGGGACCCAAGTTGATAACAATCTCTCATTTGACAAGCACGTGGCCAAAGTGCTTAGAAAAACATTTTATATAGCCCACCTAATCATGAAGGGATTCACATCTAGATCAGGGGAGGTCATCGTGCCTCTTTACTCATCCCTCATCAGGCCCATAATTGAGTGCAATGCCCCTTTTGGGATGTACCTTACCAGACACCTGCAGCAACTGGAAAGACCCCAAAAGTACCTCACCAAGAGGATCAAAGGGCTCAAACAGATGCCATATGCTGCCCGGTTAAAGAAACTCCAGCTCTACTCAGTGGCATACCGCCTGCTCAGAGGTGATCTGTGCCTGACGTATAAAGCCATGTCCAACCCAGAATTAATGGACATGCTGCACCTCAGAAAATCCAAATCCCATCAAGCTACGCGCTCGAAAGACTTGAACCTCAGCACTGAAAATAAATAGGACATGCTAGAGGGACAGATTCATAGCCCAGAGGCTCCCTTCACTCTGGAATAAAATCCCAGTCCAGGTTAGGCAGAGTCCCTCATTGACTCTCTTCAAGATTAATCTTGATGAGTGGATGGGAGATCATAGGTTTACCCCGGGTATCACTTCTGTGTCACTGTTAGACAGAGGCACAGTATACTAACCTTGAAAAAGGGCATAGCAAAATTAATTTAAAATGGGTGGCGAAAGCCAAACACACTCTGGCTAGGCTTATAAATGCCCTAGGGCAGATAGCCTAGTATGAACCTATGAACCTATAAGCTGTAACATGACAGCAAGAAATTCCTCTGAGCACATGAGCCCTCAAACCTGTGTTGGAGGGAAGCATTCTAGCTTTTCAGTGGGAGTGGTAAGCACTAGGTAGTCTATAGTACCACAAGATCTAGGTACAGATTCTTAGTTTTAGCACTTGAATTTGCTTGTTCGTGCTCAGCACTTGTTTAGAACTTGTTGTTAGCACTAAATAAGCTGCAAATTACTACAGAACTCAACCTTCCTCTTCACCTAGAGGTGAAACAGTTTTTGTACTTACTTTCCTCACTTGCTTAGAGAAAAACAGCTCTTATACCCACTTTCTTCACTTGTCTAGAGGAAAGCAGTTTTTATCCAGGCATATCCAAGGGTCAGCTCCCACTGTTCTCTCCTGTCTATCTGATGAATCTGGGCATCTTGAGGCAATGTAGCAATTGCCTCATGTACACAGACAACCCTCTCCTCCTACCACCCAACACCACAACCTGTGAGAGATGTACTTATTTAACCAAACTGGAGATAACGCTCTCTCCAACCAAGACTGCACTCGACAGTCAAGAGGACAAGGTAAACACTTGCACCACATCACACTCATCAGTGCAGTTACTGAGACATGGTTTAAACCCATAGAGAGTATCCCAGCAGTTCCACACATTTAGATCATCGCTTGCATAGGAAGGAACAAAAACTGAAGGAGTCTCAATTTATATCAAACATGAACATAGTTAAACAGCATGGCACACTTAAGCCTCTCAGTAAGCAAAGTCCCATACCATATATTGGCAAGTGATAGATCTCCCTCCATGAAGCCCATACCACATACATAAACATACTGGAGAATTTCTTCCTTCAACCCAATACCATATTCATGGTTGAGTTTAACTACCCCAAAATAAACTGTGAATCGTACATGACCTCAAGCTTGCGAGCCCAGAGATTTCTGGAATTTATCAACACAAGCATCCTGGACCAGATGGTCTGTATGCCATTAGGGGTGCTAATGTCCTTCACCTGATCCTCACAAATATGTGGCAATGTTACGCCCTCCCATTGTAATGTTACTAGGATAAATTGACCTTACTGTGCCACTGTCTAGTCCCATCCACTTGGCATATTCTTACTAAGCTCCATTATGAGGGGCTCTAGCTCCAACAGTAGCTAGAGAGTCAGTGATTTTGCTCCTGAGTTATGAAGATCTCCCTCTTATCAGTCTCTCTCTCCAGCCTCTTGTATCAGTGGTTTAAACTGAGGTTTCATGGTTCTTATCTTGTAAATTTTTGAGGTTTCTGAGTCTGTGTTCTGTCCCTGGTTGACATGATATTCACGCCAAGCACAGATCACCTCTGAGCACACGGTATGCTACTGTTATGAAGGATTCATTACTTGATATGGCTGTATATGACATATGTTGGCTTGACATGACCCTCTTTGTGAGGTCTTCATGGGTCTCTCCAGCTGTTGGGTTTGAGTGTGAGAGGTACATGTACCAAATGGGGCATTGTACACCCGAATGGGCCGTGTTCCAAGGAGAGGCCAGGCACGTGGCGACTTCTGATTGGATCTGGATATGGGGTTGGTAAATCCTCCTTGGGCAAGGTAGACAGGGTTCAAGGAGGAGATTGCAGCGGGTGTCTGCCAAATACCTGTCACATCATTGGGCTGATAAGGTAAGTGTAGAACTCAACTTCGCGTACCTGTGTGGTGATTACTTTGCGGGATAATTTCTCAACTTTTTGTTTCAGGCAAATCTTCTTTTTTCGGCACTTTGTGGGTTACTGTCTATGTGATAATTTCTTAAGGCTTCCGTTTCCCCCAGAGGCCTTCTGTAGGATGTCTGTCTCATTAGTGTATCGATGTGATTGTGTGTCGCCTGTGGCAGACTCTGGGCCTTCTGTAACCCCTCGTGTGTTTAAGCCAGTCACCCAGGCACCTTAATTGGGGGCAAGTCATCTCCCAACTGTCAGGTACAACGACTAGAGACTGTGGGACACATCTGAGTGCAAACTGCCAACAAGAGGTGTGACTTTATGTGTGTTCTGTTCTTTCATTTTCAGTTTGCAACCCAGGAGCCATAGGTAGGATTTACATTTTGACTTTTTTCTGTATCTATGATCCCTGAGGCCCACCTTGTGTTGACTTTGGGATTTAGTTCAGCTGTTTAGCTTATCTAAGGCTCTCCCCAAGGGTATTGTGTCGGGCGCGTTTTGAAAAGTCTGTAGGCTGTATGGACTGTGATCAGCATCCATGTCAGCCAGTTTCAAACTGTGTCAATCATGTCTGTCTGGCCCAATCTGTGATGGTTCAAGTTCCTATTTCCATAGTTTTTGTCTCCAGGGCTGGTGTGTTTAGCTGGTATTTGTATAGTTTTGGTCTGTAGTGGTTTGAGCCTCCCTAGGAGTGGGACCCCAGGGTTGCCAAAGTTCAGGTACCAGGTGTGGGTAGTAAGGCTATTAGTAAATAACAAGGTTAATCCTGGTTGGGCTCTGGGGTAAAATCTGCCAGTTATCAGTCGGGATACCATCTCTTCCCAGGTCTGCTGTTATTTTTTGTTTCCATGAGGGAGGTTCTCACCTGGACATCAGAGATTTTAGATTGGTTGTTTTCATTGGGATGAGGATGATGAGGGGAGAAACATGAGAAGAACCTGTCTGCCAGAATGTTGGAGCAATAATGAGACGTAAATGGGTGTCGGAGTGTTGAGGGCTTGAGAGCATATCTGACTGTTTCCGCAGAGGTTTCTAAATAATTAGGAAGAAAAGTGTGTCCCCATTGGTCAAACAACATAACATTTTTCTCACCTTGTGGTTGGAAGTTTTTGTATGATATTTTCTCATTTAGTCTACTAGATATTTTTTATGAGAGCATAGAGCCTCTTTCCTTGTGAGGGAGATGCCTTGCCTCCTTCTTGATTTTCTGTCCGTTTTGATTTGGCTTCTTTTGTTGTACAATTCTTCTTTGGGTCTTTTTCATTTCAGAGGGTTTATGGGTGGCCCTGGAGTATATTTTTTTTGGATGGATTGTTACCATTGTAGGATTCAGCTTTGTGGGATGTGGACATTTGTGTTGGATTGGGCTTGGATGTGGCATTGTCAAAGCCTTGGAGAAGTGTAACTGTGCTTTGAGAAGTTTTGTGGGTAGTGGTCGCTTTGGTGTGAGGTGGTGTGTAGTTCAGGTGTGTAGTTTCTGGAGTCAGTAAATGCATATTCAGGGTGAATAGAGTTTGTGAGTGAGGGATTCGGAGGTGAGGGAATACTTTGTGTCTCAGTATATTTGAATGTTCTGTGTGTGAGAGGATCCCCTTATGTTCCATTGTGACTGAGTTTATGGCTTGTTTGGCCGCAGTATTTGATATGCCTTCCTCCAGGATTAGCCTTTTATAGGTGTTAGGGCTCTTGTAACATGGGTCTTAGCATTTTTAGTTAGACATTCATATCTCCATGGTAAGTCTCAGGATACATAGGGGTGGTCCAATGTCTTCAGAAGAGTGGCTGGGGTCTTTGAGATTGGGAGTGTGGTCTGTTCTGCCTATGGCAGTGCACCTGGTTGTGGGATGAGCCTTAGCCAAGTGCTGGATCCTCTCACTCTGCTTCAGAGGTGCCAGCGGTGTGCTGGATGTGTATGGGACATGGGACACTCCTTTGTGGTTCGCCCGCTCTTGGGGCGAAAAGCAGATACGAGGTGTAAAGCCTGGTAGCACTGGGGTGCTCTCCAGGACGCAAAGGAGCCGTCCGTTCAGTCCTCGTACATCATCAGACATCCTGAGGGAGTGCTTCTCGAGAGTGCTTCCTGAGAGAGATTCTAGAGACTTTGATTGAGGCAGCCTTGCTTATTTATTTTAATTTTTTTTTTTTTTTGTTTTCTAAGGAGGTGGGTTCATCTTTTGAGCCTTTGCCTAAAAGCAAGGCAGCAAGAGCCTTAGCCAATATCCGGAAGCTCAGTGGTGACAGGTGCAAGCCGTCCCTTGTGAAGCAGCGTGGCTTGTCCAGCATGCCACCCTCACTAGTCGGGTCAGACACTCACTGCGATTACTGTAACCTTACTAAATTAAGTTTACTTTTAAGACATGGCCCTCGTTTCCTGGTTCTCAGCCATTATTTTTTTTTAACTTTTATACCCAGCTCATGAGAGCTGTAAGAATATGCACACACACACACACACACACACACACACACACACACACACACACACACACACACACACAAACACACACACACACACACACACACACACACACACACACACACACACACACACACACACACACACACACACACACACAGTACATTGTCGCTCAATTAATTCACACAGCTGTGCAGATGTTCCCTTGCCTGATTATATTTTATCATTCATGTACCTACTTGGGATTTACACTTTTTTCCCCAAAACTGCCCCGGCAGCATTTCTTTATCATACTTTTGTTTACCAGCATACCTTGTACCATGCAAACCAAAGAGGGTAAGTTTTGCAGTTAATATTTCATATTATTTCAAATAAGTACTTGGATGAGAATGAGTTGAGTAGGAAGGTTTACGCAATACTTTCTTTTGATTTATGGTACATGATTTAAGTATTAAGGTGCACAGACTGTGTGAGACAGGTTCAGCATAGGAATGTAAACTGGACTGAAGGGATCATGCTAAGAATGTGACAGACCAAATCGGTCATCCGTGATATGACAATGAAAAAATAATTAGTTGAAAAGTGTATTGTAGCAAGCAAACATATATTCTTTATTCTGTTTTATATAACTAACAGATTCGAACTTAGAACAATTCGTCTAACAGTACTTTAAAACCTACACAAATTAAAATAATTGTGACATCTGTCAGATTTAATACATGCACAGACAATACGAATGAATGAAAACGGACACTATAAGGAGATCGCCTGTTCTTAGTATGCACCCTAGGCCATGACTCAGGATTAACAACAGTCAAATGGCAGAAGTGTCGCGCATCATTATTTAGTAAGTTACGGGGACCTGTCACTGCATTAATTTGCAATGGTCTCGATCCCCCACTCCGTGCCACTGCAATGTAGCAATTTTGAAACCCCAGGTCAATACCTACTACCGACATATCAGGGCAGTGTTCAGAACTTCTAGTCAAGCAGCACAAAATCTGTATACTCCTGTGGAATGTCCCACAACACAGACTGCCTACAAAGTGCAATACTCTGGCAAAGAACCTGTACGACACGGATTAATCTCTTACTTTCGTATCCTTATTGGAAGCCGAGGAAAAAAAACAGCTTCACAGTATTGGACATGCGTACAAAGTAAAAGGGTGGGCTCAGGAAGAAAGCATCTTTCCTAGGCTTCCAGCTATTGGGGCACAGTTTCTCCTGTGTAAAATATGCCTGGAACAGTGGGGAATGCTCTAGAAAAGATAAAACCTTCATTATTTTTGCATGTCTATGAGGTTACGGACGGACCTTGTTTGTATAAATTATTTATACAGGTTGAACCTGTATAAATAATTTATACAAACAAGGTCCGTAACCGTTCAGCATAGGATGTATAGTACATGTTTTAACTGTTTGCAGATTTTAGTGTTTAAGCAAAATGTGTCGTATGTGGAAAGAAAGCTTACTAGGGAACATCAGAAATGGGATGGAAACAAAGCCTTCAGATTTTTTAGGAAAACTGAAAAAAAGCAAACACTAGTGGGATGACTCGTGAATCATGATTGCATTGTGATTTATCATTGACCATTCCCTCCGTCACTCCAAGATATGCTATAACAACTCTGGTCTGAGCTAGTCTCAGGTCATACAACATGGACTGCTACAGGGCGCTGTCATTGCACATTATCTTATTCTGTTGCCCCACAAGAAGACAAATGTATAACAGCTGCGCACTCTTTCATTAATGGTTTATGGCATTCAGCTTGCCTCCTTTTTGACATTTCACGGTTTTATTCGGGGTTACTACTGTTTCAATTTTCTATAGCGGGACTTTTAGCTGGGTGCTATTTTTGCACAACAAATCATATCCATAATCAATATATAGGACTAGACTTCACCCCCCCCCCCCCATGAAAGCTCACTCTTGCCGAATTTGGGTTGTTCCAGATATACAATAAGTTTATTATATTTTTAGGATACAACTGCTAACATTTTATAGGGACTGTCTGGCTTAATGATAACCAAAGGGTAGCCTATATCAAACTCGACTTTAACTTAACAACAAGTAACTGTTGCTGTGAAAAGTCAGATAGTATCAAGCAGACATCATGATAAAACAATCCCAGCATTTCTTTCTCGGGAAGCCCTTCAGTCACTCATGAGGAATTATGTTGAGCATCAGACAGACAAGGCCTGTTTACCTCACGAGATGCACTTTGTCTCATCCAATAGGGAGTCAAAAAATGACTAGAGTTTAAAAATAACATGCTGCAAGTCAGCATGCGACTCATGCAGGCATGCAAATACCGTTCGAGACACCCAGGCTTTAAATTCCAACTGTTCTGCTGTTGTTAAACAGAGTGCAGTTCATCCACAACACACATGTCTCCGTGTGTTTATCTACTGCTCACTACACTCAGAAGCATCTGGCCAAAAGAAAAATATAGTGTCCAGTGAATCGCATATACTAACACTAAATAGTGTTAATTCTCTCTGGCATGCAAGCGTAATAATCTGCAACCAAAAAACTAACTAATCAAAGGAATCAAGAGCACTGTCAATGATCCAGTGTTAGCCAAACAAAGCACATGGACTGAATCACTTATCATAAGTAACTGGGTATTTTAAATGGATAACTGCTATTTTGCTGATAACCAGATCAACAGCGTAGTGCTGTCAGCCTGATGTAATTTTGTAGCTAGTGCATGATCCAGAAAAGATAACGTTTTTTGAATTATTGGTTTCTTAAGTGAGATTAATTTGATACTTGCTCTAGCCTTAAGAGTCCTCCTTGGCACCAATGAGTGCAAAGCTGGGATCGAATATTATTTGCCCGATTCACTAAAAGCTATGATCTGGATGATTAGCATTTCACGTACAGCGTAGCACCCTTTTGGCTGAAGGGAAGTCAAACAGCCTGGGGATACAAAAGTGTACGTAGGGAGGTTAAACTAAAGTCTGCATATAAAGTACCACGAGGGAACCGAACTACAGAGACAACATTCGTTGTCTCTGTCTGGAAAAAAAAAAAAAACGACAGTCAGTGAGTTTAACATGTCATAAACGATTATTTCTAAAGGCATATTTTTGTGGTAATGCACAGCATAAGTAACTCATTTTGGAAAAGTCCTGAGAGCAGGCAGTGCGATTTAGTGGTACGCGTCATTTTTTAATAAAGAAGATGTTTTACAGACTGTCAGATTCCAGTTCGTTGGTAAACTCCTTCAGAAAACAGGACTGTAACAGTCCTGTTATCCTGAAGGAGTTTACCAACAAACTGGAATGCAATTTCACATAATGCAAAATGAATTAAGTAAACCAAAAGGAAGGAATGCCGGCTTTGCTAAGAGGAGAAAGAGGGCAGACAAACGGAAAAAAATGAACACACTAGTGGGCTCCTGCCTGGAGGATGGGATAATGGTACAGCTATCTTCCTCTCCTGAGTTCTTATCACAGAAAGCCTATTTTAGAAATAAATTGACGGAGTGACTCAGATCTCCACGAGTTAACCTAAGATTCTTAGAAAGACTTCAAAAGGCAACACGCAAGAGCACATGGGGAAAAACTAGTGCAGATCATACATTGGCGCCATTTTTTAACAACAATCTTGGCCCAAGGCATCTTGAGGGATTTTAAAACCATTTTGGGGAACCTAATATTATTAATATATTATTTGAAAGAGCACACACGCTAAGGAAAATGATCACGGGTATTATTCAATTAATCATCCTATCTGCATCTTCATGCGGCATTGCCACACATACCTCATCATTGCCTTGCATATTGACAGTAATTTACTAAATATGACAGCTATATATCATAAATAAAGACAGCCTCATACATTTAAGGCTTAAAGCCTAGTTTTAATTGTAGTCAAAGCCCTCTCTGAGCTTTATAAGTTTTATTAAAAAAAATAGTTATGTTTGTCTGTGTGTTACACGTCCTCTTACAAACAGTCACTCAGTGCAAAATATTCAACTTTTTAAATATTGATTCAATATTGAATCAATGAATAATCAAACTGGCTCTTTGGTACAAAAATAAAAAAAAAAAAACCTCTCAAGAGACTTGTTGAACAATGCTGGAGAACTGCTGACTCACTTATTACCGCAAGTTTCACACAGGATGCTCTTTGAAGTTTTTACCAAAATGCGCCTAACTCAACTACAACAGAGAATTATTTGGAGGAGCAATTGAGGAGATTATAAAATCACCTGACTCTGCAATCTCCAATCACTTCTCCAATGTATTTGATTTTTCACAGCATTGATTGGTTGATGAACCTGAACTGAAAACAATGTACGGTACAGTTTTTTTTTTTTTTTTTTTAAACTGTCGTGGAGAGATTCATGGACTCCATTCATACATCATAATGATTGTCTCCATGACAGTTCAAAAAAAAAAAAAAACGTAATTTGAAAATGAAAATGAACAAAAGTTCTAATGGACAAAAGGAAGCACCCCTGCGCCCATGCCTAAATCCGCCACTCTGCTACATACTCAAGTGTGCTAGCTTGCACTGCATGTGAATTGTTTTTACTATTGTTTTTGCTACTTTTCTGTAAAAAAAAAAAACTGTAAGCCTGTTTCCTACCTTTCCTGTAACTAGTGTTCCAGATACAGATTTGCTGTATCCAGGACTGTTTGTAAGCTTCTGAGCCCCCCAAGCCTTTCTGTGTTGGAGGGAAGCCTTCTAGCTTATCAGTGGGAGTGGTAAGCATTAGGTAACCTGTCTACCACATAAGGAGTGGTTCTGGCCCAGAATTTGTAATTATTGGCCATTTGGGCAATCTTCCATCTCTCTCAACTTTCTGATTTGAAAGCCTGCATTTGCACTTGTTTCTGTCCTGTAACTCGTCTAGTGCAGATACAGATTCTTAGTTTTAGCTCTTAAATTTGCTTATTCATACTCAGCACTTGTTCAGAACTTGTAAGCACTAAACAAGCTACTAATTACTATAGCACTCAATCTTCCTCATTACCTAAAGGAAAACAGTTTTTGTACTTACTTTTCTCACTGGCATTGAGAAAAACAGCTCTTGTACTCACTTTCCTCACTTATCTAGAGGACAATAGTTTTTTTTATTCGGGCATGTCCAAGGGTCAGCTCCCAGTGTTCTCCCCTGTCTGTCTGATGAATCTGGGCATCTTGAGGCAATGTAGAAATTGCCTCATGTACACAGACAACCCTCTCCTCCTACCACTCAACACTACAACCTGTGAGAGATGCACTTATCTAACCAAACTGAAGGTAAAGCTCTCACCAACCAAGACTGCACCTGACAGTCATGAGGAGAAGGTAAATATTTGCACCACACCACACTCATCACATAGTCTCACTACATCTACACCACCAAAATCCGCACATAGAAACTCAAAAACATTCGCGGAGGCTCTCAGTAATAATCTGCCTAAGCAACAGAGACCTCCAAAGCAGAAACACAAGCAACCTCCATCCCCCAATACAACCCAAATGACACATAGCCCACAGATTCAGTGTGCCACTCAAACACAGCCAATAAGGCAAAATAACATTACCAACAGACTAGTCATAGGTGACTCTATAGTCAGGCACACTGATGTCCCACTCACCAGGCTAAACAAGGAGAAGGTTACTGTCAGCTGCCTGTCGGGTGCCAGGATCCGCCACATAACCCATGCACTCAGGTCACTCCACAACAAGTACAAATATGACTCTGTCATTGTCCATGTTGGTGTGAATGACCTGAGATGTACCTCCCTGGACTACATGAAAAGAGACATGGAAGAGCTCTGCGATCTTGTAGCCCAGGCAGGTATGACCCTAGCCCTGAGTAGCATTCTGCCATCACCCAGAATGATACAGCAGTACAAGGACAAAATGATTGATTTCAACAATTGGCTAAGCTTCTGGTGTCATTCAAAGGGGATCCAGTATCTGTCTGCTTGGGATGACATGGTCGACAGACCAAGATGCTTTGCCACAGATGGCCTGCACCTGTCGCCCCTAGGATTCCGGATACTGGCTAAGGCTCTTGCTGCCCCTATAGTGTCTTTTTTAGGCAGGGTTCAAGTAACAAATTCACCACCATAACAGGAACAGGTAAGCAAAAACTGAGGGTAATGCTACTCAATGCTAGAAGTCTAAATTTCAAAATGCACTCACTCGAGGCACTCCTTAAAATGGAGAACATCGATATCTGTGCAGTGACTGAGACCTGGTTCAAGGCTCCAGAGAGCACCTCTGCACTACCAGGCTATAACTCATACCACACTTTTCAGCCATCTAACCTGGACCGAAACATCAAAGGTGGGGGTGTGTCCATATTCATTAAGGATAGCCACACCTCCAGGCTAGTCGCTCAGCATAATGCATCCGAGGTTATCCAAGTGCAACTAACTCTTGGCAAAACTGCAAGCCAAATTGTAGCTTGCTACAGATCCCCCACCATGCCTCAGGATTCCCACTCCTCTTTTCTTGATGTACTGGAAAATATTAGGGTTCAACCAAACACCCTAATAATGGGCGACTTCAACTACCCCACCATTAACTGGGAAAACTACTCATGTACTAACTCCTTAGCGCAATGCTTTCTGGAATTCATAAACTCCAATGCCCTAGATCAACTTATCCACACCCCCACCAGGGGCAACAATATCCTAGACCTAGTCATTACCAACATGAGTGACCGTGTTCCACACCTGAAGTCAACTCCTCGTTGGTCCGATCCGACCATAAGCTAATCACCCTTCATATCCACATCCCACCCCCACCCCCACCCCCCATTAAGGAAACCACAGTAAGAAATTTCTCCAAAGCCAACTTCATGCAGATGGACAATACAGTTACAACTGCTGAATCCTACACAAATGTGCTCTATAAGCACCTACATGAGTGCATGGATCGTGCTATCCCAAACAGAACCAAGGAAGCCAATCTGGTGGTCCCCTGCCATAAACAAACTGTACAACAGAAGGAAGAAACTGTTACAAAAGAGAGTAAAATCCCATGAGTGGAGAAGCTCCCTGGTCAGCCTCAGTAAGAAGCTGAGATCCCTTATAAGATCCTCCAAAGCTAGCTACGAAAATAAAATTGCCACTAATTCCAAGGACAACCACAAAGCATTCTATATCTATGTCAAGAATTTCAATGGCAACACCCAGATCTGCTCTGAGTTACAGCACAAAGGCATGAAAATTACAGAACCAACTGATATTGCCAACATCCTGGCAGATAGGTTCAGTGCTAACTTTACCCCCCTCACCCTCTAAAGGGCCCATATCTATACAGGAAGAATGCAGAGTCCCTGTAATCACAACTACGCAGGTGAAAGCTGCACTCTCTAAAGCCAAAAACACAGCATCCATGGGACTGGACAACATCCCAGGCTGCATTTTACACGAACTTCAGAATGAACTGGCTCCCCACTTAAGCACCATGTTCAATAATAGCCTTGCATCAGGCTTTGTGCCCACTGAATGGCGCACAGCAACAGTTATCCCACTCCACAAAGGGGGAGCCACCACTGATCCCAGGAACTATAGACCTATTAGCCTGACGAGCCTGGTCTGCAAAGCCATAGAACGTATCATCATGGAACTCATAAACAAAGACATTGGTAACCTCCAAACTCTGGATCCCACCCAGTTCGGGTTTGTGAAAGGGAGATCATGCCTCCTGAACCTGATCGACTTCTTTGAGGCAGTCACCAAAGCCGTAGATGAGGGTAAAGTGGTTCACACAGCCTATCTTGACCTCGCCAAGGCTTTCAACACCATCCTCCATTCTGGAATTATAGCTAAACTCAATAAACTAGGCATAAATACCTACGTCACAAAATGGGTTGCCAACTGGCTCACTGACAGAACCCACACTGTAAAAGTTGCAGACTCCAAATCTGACCTCAAACCAGTGACAAGTGGAGTACCACAGGGTTCCGTCCTGAGACCGCTCCTGTTTGGTATCTACTTCTCTGAAGTACAGGCTAACACAGAAGGCCTCTGGCTAACGAAGTTTGCAGATGACTGCAAACTAGGAGCCATAATCAAGTCCACAAATGATGTGAACATCCTACAGAAGGGCCTCTCTGAGACAGATGCCTGGTGTCAGAGCCATGGCCTTAAGCTCAATGCCAAAAAGTGCAGTGTCATCCCCTTTGGTAAAAACTCTGTACCCATGAACTACCACATAGGCAGCAATCTACTTAACACTGAATACGTGATAAGATACCTTGGGACCCAGGTGGACAGTAGTCTCTCCTTTGATAGTCACATCGACACAGTAGTCAGGAAGTCCTTCTATGTGGCACACCTCATCATAAAGGTTTTCTCATTCAGAAAAAATAGGTCATTGTTACCCTCTACTCATCACTCATTAGATCCATTATAGAGTACAACGTCCCTTTTGGAATGTACCTCACAAGACATCTGCAGCAGCTGGAAAGGCCACAGAAGTATCTCACAAAGAGGATTACTAGACTCAAACAAATGCCCTACACTGACCGCCTCAAAAAACTCCAGCTTTACTCCGTAGCATATCGCCTACTCAGAGGTGATGTCTGCCTAACATATAAAGCTATGTCAAACCCAGTGCCGTTGGACATGCCACACCTAAAGAAATCCCAATCCCTCTGAGCTACACGCTCTAGGGACCTAAACCTTGTCACCACAATAAACAGGACATGCTAGAGGGACAGATTCCTATCCCAGAGACTTCCCATACTCTGGAACAGGCTACTCATCTATGTCAAGCAAAGTTCTTCATTAGCACTCTTCAAGAAAAATCTTGATGAGTGGATCGGAAATAGGAAATACACCCCGGGGATCACTTCTGTGTCTCTGCTCGTCAGTGGCACAGGAAAATAACTTTCTTGGGTGGCGTAAGCCAGGGAACCTTGTTGGCTAGGCTTGCATAGGCCCTTGGACTGATAGCCTAGTACCTACCTATGAACCTATGAACAGAATCAGTAGTGAGGGATTTGGGCACCCAGGTTGATAGCAACCTGACTTTTGACCACCATGTTGCTTCCATTGTACGGAAAGCTTTTCTACATGGCCCACCTCATAAGTAAGGGTATCTCATCCAGTAACAAAGAGGTCATAAGATCCCCATATTCTTTCCTTATAGGGACAGTTATTGAGTACAATGCCCCCTTCGGCATGTACCTCTCAAAGCACATGCAGCAGCTGGAGAGACCACAGAGGTTCCTCACCAGGAGAATTCAGGGCCTCAAACACCTACCCTATACAGATAGGCTAAAAGCCCTGTCCCTCTACACAGTTTCATACAGACTCCTCAGAGGTGACCTCTGTCTGGCATACAAAGCAATCTCAGACCCCGCCTTGATGGGACTGCTGCATATCCACAAGTTAAGCTCCATTCGAGCAACCCATATGCGCGACCTCAACCTGATCTGTGATATCAATAGGACTTGGTGAGACAGATTTGTGTCCCAGAGATTCTCCCATCTGTGGAATAGACTCCCTCTCCACATCAAGCAGAGTACCTCATTATCCCTTTTTAAGTGCAGCCTGGATAACTGGATAGGAAACAAAAAATACATTTCTCGGATTCCACCTGTGCCCCTGCTGGACAGGGGCTCTAGGTGCTGACTTATCTAAACATGGGCTAAACTCTTAGCTAGGCTTATAAGGGCCTCAGGGCCAATTGCCTAGTAACCACCTTTGATCCTATGAATAGCTGTATAGAGGCAGCTGTACCCATCAGGAAGAAGTACAGAACTAACTCAAAAAACAAACCACCCTGGTGGAATCACAAAAATCAATTGAATGTATAACAGGAAGAAGAAAATCATGGCAAAAATTAGGAGGTGCAGCACCCAGCAGGATAAAAGCACTCTCACTAAATTAAACAAAGAACATAAAGTTTATCAAAGCCAAATTTGAGGTAAGTTTGGCCTCCCCAAGTACAGCGAACAACCCGCACGTACGGCAAGTGCACGGCTCAAGCCAATAGAATCAACCAACGAAAAGGAGCCAGCTCAAGTCCTGTTTGAAAATGGGTGTATTAAAAAATACACATGATATACATTATAATGACAAACTGCATGAACATATACAAAAACTGCACAAACTGGTTTTTGCTAACCAGCCTTCCTCAGTGTGACAAAAAACATTATGTTCTAAAGCAGTCCATTAATATATAAACATATAATTAAGCCAGAGACCAATCAAAATGAAACACAGATGAAACACTCAAAATTGTTCATTTAAACCAGGAGGAAAAAGCCCACTCAGTTTCACAATCCACTTTTTTTCTTTAATATTTAAAACTTGATGTAAACTAGCTAAGTCATTGTTTTTATGCACAATGCAATTAATGATAGTGAATCTAAACAGACCAGTCTGATGGTTAGAAATGTGTTTATATAAAGCACTAGTTTGCTTATGTGTCCTGATGTCACTGAAGTGTTCACTAATTCTAAGCCTAAAAGGCCTAGAAGTTTGTCCCACATAGAAAGCCTGACAAGAGCAGCTGGCTAAACAGATAATCCAAGATGAGCTGCAGTTGCCAAATAAATCTATATCATGGACCTTAGGGGTGTTTTTACTAGTGAAACAAGTAGTTTTACATATATATGAACAACTTGAGCAATGACCACAAGGATGACAACCTATCAACTTGTGCCCAGTGATGGTCATTTGTGTTAATGTTTTTTCATGCTGGACCCTTTTGTAATGGCTAAACAGAGAACACAAGGATCTACCCCTGCAAAAAGAAAAAGCACATTTGTCATCCAACATATCAATCAGATGAACCTCTCCCCCTAGAATGTTCCAGTGTCTAGAAACTATATTCATAAATGATTGAGTATTTTTACCATAAGTGGTAACTAACCTAATCCGAGAACCCTGAGCAAAAACCCATTCTTTATATTTTAACAATTCAGTTCTCTGAAGTGACTCAGCATACTGCTTGGCCATATGGATGTCACCAACCCTGTAACCACGGGCTCTGAATCTGGCACAAAGATCTGATTTGAAATGCTCATGAGTGGCAGTACTGGAGCATATTCTTTTGACCCTGAGAAATCGAGACTTTGGGATATTCCTGATGACATGTTGGGGATGGAAGCTAGATGCATGAAGAAGAGTGTTATATTGAGGGAATTTGTGGAACACCTGTGTGGCTAATGTATTAGAAGTGGTATGTGTAACCAAGACATCCAAAAAAGTAATCTCTTGTTTATGCCAAGTTACCTTGAACTCAATGCCCCAAAGATTTTCATTAAGGTATTCCATAAATTCCTGAAGATATCCAGTGTCAGCCCTCCACACAAGCCAACAGTCATCAAAATATCGTCTCCAAATATCCAATATAAATATTATGACCCCTATCATAGATAAGTATTTCTTCTATATAGGCCATAAATAAATCGGCATATATGGGGGCAAAAGATGCCCCCATAGCCGTGCCTCGAACTTGCCAAACACATTGCTGTTGAAAAAAGAAAACATTCTTATCAAGTACATATTCAGCCAGGCATACTAAGAAAGTATTAAATCCTGGTCTATATAAATCAGCCCTGTCTAACAAATACTGAAGTGCCATCAGGCCCGCTCAATGTGGAATATTAGTATACAGGGAGGTGACATCCAAAGTACATAGCAACCAATTGGATTCCAATTGGAGATCCAAAATGATTCCCAAAAACTGTGTTGTATCTTGAATCCGTGACCATATGTGAGACAACAAAGGTTTCAAGTGTTGTGTAAGAAACTCAGAGAGGGGCTCAGTAAGTGAGCCCCTCCCAGAGACAATGGGTCACCCAGGGGGATGAATTGGGTCCTTGTAGATTTTTGGCAATAAGTAGAGGTGCTGATGTTTGGGGTGGTTCACTTTTGAATGGAAACAGGTCTCTTTAGAGATGATGCCCTCTTCGACTGCTTTATCCAAAAAGCTGTCAATTTCAGACTTAAATTTCATGGTGGGATCCAAAGGCATAATCATATAATATTTATGATCCATTATCTGTTTGAGACCTTCTTGATAATAATCAGTCCAATCTTGGACCACCACCACACCTTCCTTATCGGTTGGCAAGACAACAATATCATTTTTAGACTTAAGTTCTTCTATACAAAGTCGTTCTGCCCTCGTAATATTATCATGCATCACCCCATCTCTATCAAGATGCATGTGCAAATCCCTAAGAACCCTATTCAGAAAAATCGAGACAACTGGTGACATGGGGGGTTGAACGTAGATTTCCGAAAACGGAAACTTTCAACATCATCAGAGGTATCCTTGTCCTTAAAAACAAATGTAAAATAAGCAAGAGGCAAAAGTTAGTAATGTCCTGTGCAAACTCTTGTTCAGATACATTAAAACTCGACACAAAACTTAAACCTTTAGTCAAGATTTTTATTTGTAAGTCAGACAAAAGATGGGAGGAAATGATATATACATTAGAAGGGCCATTTAGCTCCGGATTATCATCCTCAGAATACCCTCTAAATCTGGAGGGACCCTTGTGTTTTCTCCCCCCTCGTCTTGACTTAACTCTAATGGGTGACCCGAGTTATTAACTGTATTATTCCTCTTGGCAGTGGGCGACCTATCTGTTTGGCTGTCTTCCCCTTTAGTGTTGGACGAAGTGTCCTCACCAGAGGTGAGAACATCCCTACTTCTTTTCTTGAGAATGGGTTTCATTCTTTTTGATTTCACTGTTTTGGAGTTGGGCATCAAAAATCTGACATTCTTATGTACCTCAAATGGTCTCCCACTGTCAAAGTCATCAAGGTCCCTGTTGAACTTTTTGATTTTCCTCTCCTTCAAAGTATTTTCTAATTTCAAAAGGTCCTTACCCAACTGACTCACCCCAGATACATAGCATGGCAAATCTTGAAATATGGCTAACCCCTGACCAAGGGTTTCAACTTCACAATTCTGCTGTTGTATAGTCCTTTCATAATATGCCATCAGAGCATTAACAAAACCCATGGAAGCCTGTTTCTGAACTAACAGCCAATCATCAAGCAAAGTTTGATCAGCTTGTGGTATTAAAGGCTGAAGCTTCACCTGAAGCCCTCTAGGGGAAATTTGTTTAAGTTGGTATGCTTTAAAAAGATGAAGATGCCATACATTGCTTCTAAGATGCTTAATATCTTTCATTAATTTAGTAAGGGCCACTTGGCATTCATATACCGGGTCAATATTGGAGTTCAAGAGACCACCAGATGCATGTTGCGAAGCCAAACCAAATATCCCTAAATCATTGGTGTCAGATGACAAACCTCTGATAACAGAAGCCAGATCCATAACTGCTTAATATAACCAGGGCAACCCGATGCGTGTCACAAAACCTTAACTGATAAAAAGGCCCGGTAATAAAAAGCTCACTGGCTTTCTCCTGAAAAGCACACAGGTGGTTCAAAAAAGTAATCAATATCTATATCCAATGAGTTGACATTGGTGCTATCAATAGCCTTAAACACACACATTCAATGTGTTACCACATAACCTGAAAGGGCTATTCACCAATAAATGTCAATCCAAAAAGAGTTAAGATAGTATATATATAAAGTCAAAGCCAAACATTTAGAGCCACAAACATAACAGGCCAAAGAAAAAAGGGACACTATAACATCCTAGTTGCCCAAATGCACAAATATGCAAATATTAATAAATAATCCAGCATTCATATATCAGGATAGTCCACCATCATCAATAGTAATAATATTGCTAGAATATTAACATGAATCAATAGTCCCAAGAAATCCAAAATCAATACAGGGCACCAAAATAATCAAATTCATACCCCATAAATGGTGTATTAATAGATACAAAAGGTGCTACAAAAGGGACCCTCAACAGCACTATAACAGAGTCAATATCACATGCACAGTATAATCAATTATGCTGTAGAACCTCATACACGAATCTAGCCAAAATTTATGCCTAAATAAAAAGATTGTCAACATTTAGGACAAACCCAAACTAGAACTCGTTAGCAAACCCCAATGATACTGGCACAACCACCAAAATCCACAAGAATGATATTCTTAATTATCACAGTATCATTAGGGTTGCATGTAAAGATAGAACATTATGAAATAAAAATCCTAAGTCAAAATTAGTTCACAGTTTGCCAAGAGCTATTGACCACAAAAGTCCGAGACAGCCCTTGCAAACCAAAATACAGCTTCAAAAAGTATATATGTCCCACAATGTATCAATGCAAGCATCCAAATATAAGAGATCTTTGTCCTATGTCCTTGAAAATGCCACAGGGAGACATCAACGAACTTTAGTTAACCATGGAATTACTGTTCATATTTCAAAATTATTGCTGCCACCCACCAATAGAGGCCATGAAAAATAATGTGTAAACCAAAAGTCCAGTATAATTGTGCAAGCACATAGGATTCACGACTCCACGAAGCTGGATAATTCACATCCAAAACACTGGAGGTGTATCTAATAAAGATCCTGATGTCAAAAGTTGCTTTGCTTCAAAACCCCACCATGACAAAAACAGTATTTAAATCCGAGCAAGCTCAAACCACATAGGCCCCAAAAAATATATAAAGGACCCTGTATATACTTCAATAATCATAATTATGTAGAAACAAGAGGAATCACTGAAAAAACATATCAGATTCCCCCAGTAACATACAAATAACCAAACAGTACCAGACCCAACTAGGATATGACTGGCCTGAGTGCAACTCTCACAGTCCAAACGCCAACGACTGCTGGAATCTATCGCACACAATATGGAATAATCCTCCAGATGCGATCCGAAAAATATAAAAGTGGAAAACTCTGTCTCTGTCCTGTATAGATTATATCCCAATGTGGCCAACCTAGCCACTGAAAAGGACAAAAGCCAAACAAGTAGGTCGCCAACAGCGAGTAAAGATGAAACCTCCCAAGTACAGCGAACAACCCGCACGTACGGCAAGTGCACGGCTCAAGCCAATAGAATCAACCAACGAAAAGGAGCCAGCTCAAGTCCTGTTTGAAAATGGGTGTATTAAAAAATACACATGATATACATTATAATGACAAACTGCATGAACATATACAAAAACTGCACAAACCGGTTTTGGCTAACCAGCCTTCCTCAGTGTAACAAAAAAACATTATGTTCTTAAAACAGCCCATTAATATATAAACATATAATTAAGCCAGAGACCAATCAAAATTAAACACAGATGAAACATTCAGAATTGTTCATTTAAACCGGGAGGAAAAAGCCCACCCAGTTTCACAATCCACTTTTTTCCTTTAATATTTAAAACTTGATGTAAACCAGCTAAGTCATTGCACCTCTACTTATTGCCAAAAATCCACAAGGACCCAATTCATCCTCCTGGGTGACCCATTGTCTCTGGGAGGGGCTCACTTACTGAGCCTCTCTCTGAGTTTCTTACACAACACTTGAAATCTCTGTTGTCTCACATACGGTCATTGATTCAAGATACAAGACAGTTTTTGGGAATCATTTTGGATCTCCAATTGGAATCCGATTGGTTGCTATGTAGTTTGGATGTCACCTCCCTGTATACTAATATTCCACATTGAGCTGGCCTGATGGCACGTCAGTATTGGTTAGACAGGGCTGATTTATATAGACCAGGATTTAATACTTTCTTAGTATGCCTGGCTGAATATGTCCTTGATAAGAATGTTTTCTTTTTTCAACACCACTGTGTTTGGCAAATTCGAGGCACAGCTATGGGGGCATCTTTTGCCCCCATATATGCCGATTTATTTATGGCCTATATAGAAGAAATACTTATCTATGATAGGGTCATAATATTTATATTGATGAAATGGATATTTGGAGATAATATCTTGATGACATTTGGCTTGTGTGGAAGGCTGACGCTGGATATATTCAGGAATTTGTGGAATACCTGAATGAAAATCTTTGGGGCATTGAGTTCAAGGTAACTTGGCATAAATAAGAGATTACTTTTTTGGATATCTTGGTTACACGTACCACTTCTAATACATTAGCCACACAGGTGTTCTGCAAATTCCCTCAATATAACATGTCATCAGGAATATCCCAAAGTCTCAATTTCTCAAGGTCAAAAGAATAAGCTCCAGTACTGCCACTCATGAGCATTTCAAATCAGATCTTTGTGCCAGATTCATAACCCGTGGTTACAGGGTTGGTGACATACATATGGCCAAGCCGTATGCTGAGTCACTTCAGAGAACTGAATTGTTAAAATATAAAGAACAGGTTTCTGCTCAGGGTTCTCGGATTAGGTTAGTTACCATTTATGGTAAAAATACTCAATCATTTATGAATATAGTTTCTAGACACTGGAACATTCTAGGGGAAGAGGTTCATCTGACTGATATGTTGGATGACAAATGTGCTTTTTCTTTTCGCAGGGGTAGATCCTTGTGTTATCTGTTTAGCCATTACAAAAGGGTCCAGCATGAAAAAACATTAACACAAATGACCATCACTGGGCACAAGTTGGTAGGTTGTCATCCTTGTGGTCATTGGTCAAGTTGTTCATATATATGTAAAACTATATGTAAAACACCCCTAAGGTCCATGATATAGATTTATTTGGCAACTGCAGCTCATCTTGGATTATCTATTTAGCCAGCTGCTCTTGTCAGGCTTTCTATGTGGGACAAACAGGCTTAGAATTAGTGAACACTTCAGTGACATCAGGACATACAAGCAAACTAGTGCTTTATATAAACACATTTCTAACCATCAGACTGGTCTGTTTAGATTCACTATCATTGATTGCATTGTGCATAAAAACAATGACTTAGCTGGTTTACATCAAGTTTTAAATATTAAAGAAAAAAAGTGGATTGTGAAACTGAGTGGGCTGGTTTAAATGAACAATTTTGAGTGTTTCATCTGTGTTTCATTTTGATTGGTCTCTGGCTTAATTATATGTTTATATATTAATGGGCTGTTTTAAGAACATAATGTTTTTTTGTCACACTGAGGAAGGCTGCAGTTTTTGTATATGTTCATGTAGTTTGTCATTATAATGTATATCATGTGTATTTTTTAATACACCCATTTTCAAACAGGACTTGTGCTGGCTCCTTTTTGTTGGGTGGTTTCTCCCCAAGGACAACCACAAAGCATTCTTTAGCTATGTCCGCAACCTCAAAGGCAATACACAATTGTGTGCAGAGCTCATTGTAAATGGAGCCACCTATACCGAGCCAGAAGATATAGCAAACCTCCTGTCTGAAATTTCAGCTCCAACTTTACTCCTCTGTCCCCCTCAACCTTCCCTCAGGAAATACTATCACATATATCTCCCCTACTATCACTAGGGAACAGGTCCTTAATGCTCTCTCTAAGACCAAGAACACTGCATCAATGGGCCCAGACAATATCCCAGGATACCTTCTAAATAGCATGAAACATGACCTGTCAGGGCCTCTGGAATTACTGTTTAACTGTAGCCTCCAAACAGGCTTCATGCTTCATGAATGGAGAAAGGCAATGGTAATCCCTCTGCAGAAAGGTGGGCCATCTACAGACCCATAAGTCTCACTAGTCTTTTATGTAAAGCCATGGCAAGCATTATCATGGAGATGATCAATATAGATATACTAAACCTCCAAACATTGGATCCAACCCAGTTTGGTTTTGTAAAGGGCAGATCATCTCTACTCAACCTGGTGGACTTCTTTGAAAAGGTCACCAAAGCAATGGATGAGGGCAAAATCGTTCACATTGCCTACCTTGACCTGGCCAAGGCATTTGACACAATACTCCACTTGGGCATTGTTGACAAACTCAAGTGGCTAGGTACAAACCCCTGTGTTACTCAGTGGATAGTCAGCTGGCTCACAGACAGGACCCAGGAAGTTAGAACTGAGGAATCCACCTCTACAAAGAGGCCAGTCACATGTGGAGTCCCTCAGGGAGCAGTCGTTGGACCACTCCTTTTTGGCATTTACTTCTCAGAAGTCAAGGCCAATGTCAGTGGTCGCTGGCTGACTAAATATGCAGATGATTGCAAATTAGGAGCTCTAATTGAGTCTCACACTAACACAAATATTCTCCGGGAGGGGCTGATACAGACAAACAACTGGTGTCAGAGTCATGGATTAAAACTAAATGCCAAGAAATGCTTAATAGTATCCTTTGGGAAGTCATCCATCCCTGGTAACTATCATATTGACAACACACCCCTTAGAGTTAACCCAGTAGTCAAGGACTTAGGGACATACATAGATAGTAATATAGCCTTTGATCGTCACATGTCTACAGTGGTGAGGAAATCATTCTATGTTGCACAACTTATAAACAAAGGTATGGTATATAAGTCCAAGGAAGTCATTGTTCCACTCTATTCGGCATTCATCAGACCTATCATTGAGTACAATGCCCCCTTTGGTATGTACCTAGCCAGGCATATCCAACAACTGGAATGTCAACAGTGGTTCATCACTAAAAGATACAGGACATAAGTAATATGTTCTATGCAGACTGCCTCAAGGCCCTATCCCTATATTCTGTCTCCTACAGGCTTTTGAGAGGAGATCTATGACTGGCATACATTGCATTTTCAGACTCCACTCTGATGAACCTCTTGCATATCCACAAAAAATGCAGTATCAGAATTACCCATTCTGAAGACTTAAACCTTGCCTGTGATATAAATAGGACCTGCTGGAGAGATAGGTATGTATCCCAGAGACTGAGCAGTCTATGGAACAGGCTCCCTATCCATGTGAAGCAGAACTCCTCCCTAACCCAATTCAAGTGCAACTTGGACAACTGGATGGGAAACCAGAAATTCATCCCTGGTTTGGCACCTACGTCTCTGATGCAAACAAGTAACCTGTAAATTCGTAAACCAAAACACAAACAAGCGAACTTCACAGACAAGACTCCTTTAATCCAAAATGGTAAGCGCTTTCACTGGCTAAAATACGCCAGCTTCCTCAGACCAACGTTTAAAATTGAAACACAGTTTAAATATTCAACCAGTCCTTTTTAAAATATGTTTAAAACAACTTTATTAATATGTTAATTGCTTAAATGCTTGCAACCATGTGATCAACTTATAATTACATTAACATAAACCTACTGCTGAACCAAGAGCTTGTGTTCAACTATTAAAAGTGCAAACTTACAAAACCATATATTATCAAATATTAAAAAAAAATAAAAATAAAAAGAAAATACATAAATAAATGTAAAAAAGGGGTAAAAAGATATATTCAAAAATCCTAAACCTACGCTGAATTGAATCTATACATTTACATCAATCAAAGCAGGCTTAACAAAGGTAAAAAGGGTAACAAAGTGGGCTCCATCCAAAATACTGCACCACTGTACCTGGTATGTCTTCCAAGAAGATAAAATAAAACCATTATGTATTGAAAGCTCTAAATATTATTGATAACCCCAAACCAAAGCCTACTCAATTCAGCTAAAGGCTCTTATACCCTTTATTTATTGGTGTTAGTGTTAATCCCTTCATAATGTTCATCTATTCAGGGCTTTCTTTTTAAAAAGACATTTTATAGATATGTGTTTATTAAGCCCAGGGCACAAATATGCTGTAGTACGAATCTGCCACTCCAATTCTGCCTCCTCAAGCCTAAGTTGCCATGCCCCTCCCCTAATACTAGGTTCTATCATTTGCAAGACAATAAACCTAAATCTATACTCCGGAAATGTCATGACATGTCTTGCAAGGGCATTGGTGCTTGTTGACCTATCAATACTATATTGGTGCTCATAGACCCTTTGTTTAAGTTTACGCTCGGTCTTAACAATATAGAATGCTTCGCGGTGGGTGCAAGTTGCACAATAAACAACTCCTTGGGAGTCACAAGAAAAATGACCCCAAATCTTGTAAGTCTTGTCCCTGATGGTAATACTATTAGTAGTGTTGATAAACTTACATTGAGTACATCTACCACACTTAAAAGTACCCTGTTGACCCCGGGGCACTTTCATTGTTTTCTCAACCAAGTACTTTAAATTAGGGCCCCTTCTATATGTGATGGTTAAACTTAGACCTAGTTTTTTATTAACCTCATTATCCTGTTGTATAATAGTCCAATTCTTGTGCATTATTTCCACAATCCTAGCTGCATCCGTGGAAAAAGTAGTCAAAAAGCTTACAAGCTTTTCATTTTTATTGGTAACCGAGGAACCAGAATCTGAGGATATATTCATTAGATCCACATGTACTTGTTTGTCCTGTATTAGGGGCTGAAAGTATCCTGATACTCTTTTACTACACATTTCATGTATAACTTGATCTATGAGGGATGAAGGGTATGCTCTCCTCAAAAACATACATTTGAGGAGGGCACATTCGTCCTGAAAATCTTCAAATCTGGACACCATCCTAGCTGCTCTTACTACCTGACCTTTTACAGTGGCCTTCTTCTGATGAAAAGGGTGGCAGCTAGTGAAATGCAAGAACATGTTGGAATATGTTGGTTCACGATGCATTACAGACCTAAGCTTCCTTTTAACCTTGTCTTTACTTAAATGGATGTCCAGAAAGTTGATTGCATTTTCTTCTACCTGATAGGTGAAATCCAAAAATGAAGTGGACGTGGACAGTTCCAAAATGAACTGTTCAATTCTGTTCCTCGGACCTTTCCAAAAGAAGAACATATCATCTTGGCACCTACATCTTCTATGACTTTTATCATGTGTGACTCTGAATGATGTAGAACTATACTTCATGGAAACCCACAAGGTTTATGTGCATGTCACCCTACATGATAATGGAACATTGATTTTTTAACAGTAGTGATATCCAATTCAGTTTTCACTGCACATTAAGGATTTTCATGTGATATTGTCATAGACAAGATGATAGAGTTATATGTGATATATACAGACACAGCCAAATTTTCTGATATCTTACGTTACTAAACAATGAAAACACCACTGGCCATCCTACTGTTATGCATATTATTATATATAGAGCTATGCAAGCTATCAAGCATATACATGCTGAGAATGTACACATAGCCATGTGTGCAGCACTGGTAGTATGGTGCAGGGTGCACACATTTGTGTGCATAGGCAGACAGGATGGGTAAAGTATAGCAGGTACAGTCCCTCATACATACAGCACAGGCTCTGTAGGCCATTGAGACTAACATGCTGTGTCATGGATGCTGTAAATACATCTGAAGCATGCAATAGTTAATGCCCATTACAAAAGAACCACAATAATTCTCTGTAAATGGAGGGCCCTTGGTGGCTGATTAGTTCTTTTTAACTGTAATAAAATAAGTATTACCAATTGGGAAAAACAGCCGTATAACAGTTCTGCAGACCAACAAACTTCATACAATAGGGTACTTTAGTCTTGGTTAATGATACCATGAAAAAATGCACTATGGTATTTTCAGCTCAAAAGCTAAAGATTACACATTGACCACTTTGATTAGTGTTTATTTCTGGCTATTTCTGATTTGAAAAAGTCCCTTTAACAACTTCTCTCATCTTTATATTTTGCAGCTGTATCATGGACTATAAACCTGGCTATGTTATTTTCCACTGATCTTAATTATACTGTTATTGTACATGACAAAGTTACTTTTCACTGGAATGAAGAAAGCAATATCTGATAAATTGTGCCCACGTCTTTTTTTAAACACCTTTATTGAATTATCACTTGTGACATAGGTACATTTCCATTTATGTAAAGCAATCAAACTGTATTAACGAGTTAAAATTAACAAACATTATGCTTCATATATATTGCTATATATCATATAACCTAAGCAACATTACATAAATTATTCAATTCCTACCACTTTTTTAAACAAGAAATACCTTAATTAAAGCATCACTTATGACATAAGCAATCATACATTTATATAAATGAAAACAACCATACTGACACAATCCTAGCTGCAAGCATTATACATCACTTATAATCGACCCAATCATTTTCAGTCAAATGTTACATCGCTCATTTAAGTCCTGCCTTCTTTTAAACCTCATTCCTCCCCTGTATGTATTGTTCCCACAGTTCTCATGTTTTCCTATGTAGTTTGCTCCTATCTTTTTCTAAAGATCTCAATTCCAGTTGTTTTATCTCTGTTACTATATTCACTACTTCTAATATAGATAGTGATATCCATTTCCCAGTAATTGCTTTTTCGGTGGACACCATAATTAGAGACAGCAAGGCCTTACCATGTCTAAGCAATTCTGGTTCAGTGTCATAGCTCAGAAAAATCATCTCCCTCATCACACCAGTCTTCCCACACAGCATCTTCGACAGTGCATCCCACAGGAAATCCTTAAAGTCCATCAACTCACTGCACTCCTGGAAAGTATGTTCCCAATTACCTCTTTCTTCCCCATCACACCTCCAACATTTGCTGTCTACCCGAGGAAAATTTGTCTGGCATCAGCTTGGGATATAAAAATATCTATGTAAACATTTACAAGCAAAAATCCTAAATCTTCTAGATTTTGCTCCATGTTTGGGAGATGTACATATATCTTCCCATTGTTTCTTTGTGTATTGCTTATCCAATCTTTCTTCCCAATCCTTTCTAACCTTCTCTGATTGATTCTTATAGTCATCATGCAATATTTTATATGGTCTACTAATTATTCATTTTTTAATGGCAACTTCTGTTCTAGATTCTACTAAAGCTCTACCAGTGCTGGTCTTTCATTTAGGACCCTCCTATTTCTTTCTCTTTGCCTATACTCTGATAACATCCTTGATAGAGAAGGAAATCTAACCTGCAGTCCAAATAGATTCTTGGCATCTTCCCATTCTGTCATCTTTCCCTCTTGATAAAGTAGAAAACTGCATTAGTGACACTGAATTTTAGCTTGATGCCCTATGCCATTGGCAAAAAGTAAAAAAAAAAAAAACACTGATTTGCCACCATTATCTGTCATTTATGTATTAGTAAACAATAAAATCCATTTGTTTGTTGTTCTTCTGCAGAAAAAAAATCAGTCTTCTATCCATCTCAAATTTAACTTGAAAATTAGCATTTCATCTCTGCCTGAAAAAAAAAAAACATAACAGCTGCTCATGAATAGAGTTAAAGAAACCATGAAAATTATAGTATTTGTTATTTATACACTATATATTAAAAACTCAAATGTCACAGACAGAAACTCTTGAAAATCATCTAATTCTAATGGCAGAAACGTATACTGTGCTTGGAAAACATAAAATAAGAATATTTTAACACAGAATAATAGCAATGTCACATTAAAGTATGGGTAAAGCCAACATTGCTCATACTCAAACACAGCTGTAGTTCAAGTATATCATACTAAGTACTATGATAAAGTTATAAGCTTCATACAAAATTATTTCAGTAAACATAAACTATAAAATAAGCAAAGTATAAAGGATTATTTTATCAAACTGCGAGCACACACACACACACACACACACACACACACACACACACACACACACACACACACACACACACACACACACACACACACACACACACACTGCCATACATTAAATGCTCACTAAAGAATAGAATAATACACATATTGTAAATTATTGTATAACAGTGATATGCTATTGCAAGAGGTTGGTAATATCCTTTTAACTATGGATAGTGGTGTATTGGTCATACTGGCTTTGATTTATGCCCAAGCAACATATTTTTAGGTAAAACCAGCACTGCCCACATCTAGAAATAGTTTACTGCTTAACTGCACATAGTGTAAAGGTGCATAATAGCAGCTAAAGCACATAGAAGCTTATAACCACCACCTGTATGTCAGAGGATTGAAAGAAAATGCAGTCTTCTATAGCTTATATGATTCCAAAACTCACTCTATTGATAGAGGTACACAGTCAATGCCTGGTATTAGAATCTGTGTGGCACTAATGTTACACAGATATGTACTTTTATTGCAGCTAGTATATTTCAGGTATAATCCAAAAGGGCACACTTTGCTTTATTATAATCAACACAATCAGTGTCTGACATGTTACTAATATTAAAAAAAATGCACAAAAAAAAACTCAGCCAAATTATAGTCTTCACTGGTTAATACCTCCAGCCTCCATCAGTATAGGCTCATGGAATATATGCAGATGACCCCTTCAGGACATAAAGTGTTTCAGCTACATTCAGGTCACTAAAGCCAAACCCCACTAGCTGAAGACATGTATTTTTACCCTATTAATGACCTCATCAGTACAGCATAAAAGGATTATTTGGCTATACATAAGAAGCACAGAACTTAATAAGCCTGATGTCCATAAACATAAAAGTGCCTGCAAAATACCCCATATATCTCATGGGCCTCTACTACAGGGATTTAAGGTATTATACAGTGAAGACCATACATTGGTTGGGTTTCTCTTACAGTGTTTACTGAATAGTATGCATGTCCCTCCCCCAATAACTCACCACTAGAAACTGCAATACAATATAACTCGTTTCATAGATAGTATAACATCTGTAACCAAGGATTCCTTAGCATCTAATCCTAACCCTGCCCAACAGCCATGTATCACCACATCCACTTTTACCTTCAAACCTGTGCCCACATCCTATATAAAACTACTATCAAATAAACCCAAACCATGCTCTACTTCAGCTGATGACCTTCAAAGTGAGTATCTTTTAGCAGCTGATAGCATTGCCTACCCTGGATCAATCCTTATGAGTGGGTCAGTCCAGGAATCCCATGTTCCCTCTCTCTGTAAAAAGTCACACATTATCCCTCTGCACAATGAAGGAAATTCAACAAACATTACTAACATTGACCTATAGCAATCTTATCCCCATCTCTAAAATACTTCTAAAATGTATTTAAAAACAATTGCTAAACTATCTCGTTGAGGAAGAACTCTTATCCTCCACGTTATGGCTTCCATCTTTCTCATAGTACTAACACTGCACTTCTAACCTGTATAAATACTGTCAATAAAACTTGAGATAACAGCAAACTAGTCTCCTACTTATTTCTAGACATGTCTAAAGCCTTCAACATAGCTTGTCAAAACAAACCTCTACTTTGAATGTCCTCATTAGGTCTGTCTCATCCCATGCTTCTATGGTTTAAAAGCTACCTATCCAATAGTTATCTGTCAGTAAAATGGCATTTCACTCTCTCCGTAACTCCCAGTCACCAATGGTTTTCCACAAGTGTCTATCCTTAGTCCCCTCCTTTTTTAACATTCTCACTTACACCTTCCACACATCCACACAACAGGTCTCCCTAATAAAGTATGCACCAGACTTCACACTCATTTGCACATCTGACAACATGGCACACCTCTAAAACATTACTCAAGAAGCTTTAACAGCAACTGAAACATGGCTTTGTAACTTACAACTCAAGTTCGACCCTAAAAAAAAAAAAAAAACAAAGTCCTTTCTCTTGATAATACAACTATTAAATTCACTTCTTATAACAATTTGTTAGGGACAATAGTGAATGATAACCTTAAATTCGACCTGCACATACAAAATTCCATAAGAAAAACTCATCAAAAACTAGGGGTGCTTTACAGAGTCAACAACTTTCTCACAGAAGCAACTACAGCTGTACCTGACACTATTTATCTCCTCCACACACTTCCTTATGGTGCTCCCATCCTTACTAACCCTTGGGCATTACAAAAATCAAAACTTCAACAATGCTATAACAAAGTTGCTAAATTTACAGCAAATACCTCTTTCAGAACCCACCACTGTATAGCACTAAAATGCCTAAATTGATTAGAACTACCCTATCAACTAACATCTACACAACTTCTTACCACTTATAAAATTATCCAGATTCCATTTGCTTGTCCAGCACTAAATAACATTCTATACAACTATGATGCCAATCGGTCATTATGATCCAATGACCAAAAACTCCTCTCTGTCCTCAAACCTCTCAGATCTGCCGGGCATTGTTTATACTCATACCATGATGCTAAGGACTGGAACTCCTTATCTATCCATCAGGTCAAAGCCCTCACACCCATCCTTCAAAAGCATTCTGAAAGACTTTCTAGCCAAAGGCTGGCTCTGTTCTTGCTCAGCACTAGGATAAACTGCATCCCTAAATATGAACAAATACCTGTTCATACCTTATATCTCCTTTCTCTCCCTTCTTCACTCACATCCTTACTTCTATCATTTCCCTCCTCTGTCTTTCTCTTTAAATATACCATAAGCCTGCTTTTATCTCACTTAATTCTGCAGTTCTCTTTTGTATTATACTAATTAATACTACTCCCTCTTCAACGTAACTACAATAAGTATTATATACTCTGTTTTCTCCAAACTGTTCCAAATGGGTCTATATTACATGATCGAATTATCACAATTGTGAACGCTCTAAAGAGCAAAAAGGCAGCATAGGTTCATGGATTCATAGGTTGGTACTAGGCTATCAGCCCTATGACCTATACAAGCTTAGCCATAACAATTCCCTGGATATTTCTTCCCACAATTTTTACTTCCCTGGTCCCCTGTCTAGCAGGGTGACTGACGTGATCCATATTGAAACCATTATTGTAAGGGGGCTGCGCTCCCCCCACACCCCTGCTTAATATATATACCAACTCTGAGATCACATTACAGTGAGGAAAGGACAAATATTCCATTCTTCACTGTACCATGATTCCACAAAAAGCACTTCAATGTGCTGCCTTTTTGCTCTTTAGAGCGTTTGCAATTGTGATCATTCGATCACATAATATAGACCCATTCCAAACTGTTACAAGTATCCATTTCTGTTTTTATATATGTTTCAATGGATGTTATTACTATGTTTCTTTTGTCCTAATTGAAATGTTATTAGTATGTATCTTTTTGCTCTGTTATTATTGTATGTCAAGATCAATACTGTAACTCAATTTACATGTACTTGTGGAGCTTTTCTCCCCGGGCCTCGTTGAAAAAGGACCTGTGTCCAGTCAGAATTTCCCAGTAAACAAATGTAAACAAACAAATAAATAAATAATAAATAATATATTTATTTATTTAATTATTTATCCAACTGTGTAATACCCATTTTCAGCAGCGGCCCAGGAGAAAAGCTTAATTTGCTTATATTGCAACTAAGTTCCAGTCAAGCACAGAGTTGTTACATTTCTATTTACATTTATACACAAACAGTAGTTACGTTTGTGATGCCCCAGCACTGACCCAGTAATCAAGGAGCCTCAGTCCTCACCACTGGCAACTGCTAGGGCACATATACATTGGGAGGATGACAAGCACACACACACACACACACACACACACACACACACACACACACACACACACACACACACACACACACACACACACACACACACACACTAAAGTGCAACTTCCCTTAAGAGCACACAGAGACAACAGTCAGTCTGGGGATGGTTTCTCCCTCTTTCTCCAGAATACCCAATAAGACTCCCTACTGGCACAGCTATAGGGTTGAGATCCCAGCTGAGTGGTCAAGCCAAAATCTCCAGCACTCTCTCAGTCCAACCAGTGCTTTGTGTTCCTGCCCAAGTAGCTGACACAAACACACTTTGAGATTTTTTTTATATACAAACACACACACACACACACACACACTGGGAAAGGCTAGCTGTGCCCTCTTCTGCACAGACTATAAGGTAGTTATCACTGCCACCAACCACTCTTATCAGCTATTCTAGGCCCTTAAGGAAGGGTGTCCAATCCTACTGTGTAATGTTACTAATAACCCAAATAGTAGTTTTGACCAGGCGTTAGGCTATTTAGGAGTGGCTTGTAAAGTGTCACCAAATACATATGCAAGTACTGTAAGAGCTTAAATATGTCTCACAAATGTCAGCCATAAAGATAGGTTTAAATATATTTAATAATAAATAATAAAAGAACAAGACAATACTCAGTCAATCGACACAGTAGCTTCAGAGTTCAAAATCACAGGAAATATTTTAAAACAACATTGCAGGGCTATCTCAAATAAATACAGAAAACATATAAACTAATCTTTACTATATCGCTATCTATATCTAAGAGAGATACTATGACCTGAGAACTTACTTACAGACAGGCAAGTGCAGACAATGATGATGAGTGGATGTTCTTGCTAGGTCCAAGACAAAATACAAAATGCCCAGTTTCTCTCTCAGAGAGTTCTTAAATTAATATTACATTTTACTGCTGGGTTAGCCTGGATGACATCATTTTTTGTCGCCTGACTTCAGTTCCCAGGCTAAAACAGAAACTAATAGAATTTTAACATATCTGTGTTAGAAATACATATCTCTCAGATGTTTGCCAGATCTTGGAAGCCGTAAAACAATAAAACACTTTACATTTTAAACCTAGTAATTACTTTACTTTCAAGACAATACAAAAACTTTTAGCTCTAGACATCGTCTGCTATTGAACTGAAACTGAGAGAGAACATCTTTTGTTTATGGCCCAGGTATAAAGTAACTTAACCTCTACTATCTACTATTCTTATGTTTTGCAGGTTAATCTTCTATGTTCCAGCAGGGTATGCTGAAGCTCAGTACATAACATACAGTGCTGTATAAATCATATCAATATTCACAAATGACATAGAATTATTTACAAAACTCCAGATAGCTGGGCTGGCAGTGTGACAATGTTTATACATATACATTCTACGATTTTACAGAGGTGAAGTTACTAATGAGAAAGCACATGTCCAACTTAATAGATTGTACAAGCAACAGTTAGGTGTAAAACTTGTTTTGTCATTTCGGTAAGAGGTTGAAAATATTATGTTTAAGGAGAGTATTTGGATAGTATTGTACAGTGACAACGTTTTAACCCTGTGATGAGCATGTACAGGACCAGGATTTGTTAAGATGTTGTTTAAGCAGTGGTTTAAAGCTACTGAGTTTATTTGAGAGTTTTATTTGCATGGGGATACTATTCCAGAGTTTAGCAATACACTGGGAGTAGAGTGAGACTCCTGCAATATTATTTTACTTATTTGTAAGTAATAAGAATTTGTTACTAGAATGGGGGTTCCTTGCCAGACAGTAGGGTAGTAATAAGTTTTGTAGTGCAGGGCATTTTCTGGATGATGAGTATTGTTTATGTTTGTTAGGACAGGAGCAGCTTATAAGAGAGTCAACAGTAAGAAGGTGGTGGCTATAGTTTTCTTGCAGTATCTGTAAGGAATCCATTGATACTATAAAGGGTGTCTAGTTTCTGATGTGTATATTTAATGGTGTGCAGTATATGGTGGTCATATTTGAGATTGTCATCTATTATAATGCCTAGATTATTTGTCCCGGTCCCCTTTAATAAACACATCACACAGAATGACATTTGATGACCTTTATTAAATGTCCACAAGCATAACTTGTTAACCAACATTTATTAATTACAACTGAAACATAGTATAGTTGATTTAATCACAGCATAAACATCTAGGTAATGTTAAACAGGACAGTGTGACCCACTCATCCTGACCCAGTAAGCAGCATCCATACCTCCACTTCCTTACTTTACTTATGAAGCAGTGTCCCACCACTTACTTCATTTACCATTTATTGAATTACACATCCAACCAAATAAGCAGTGACCTTACCTCCACTCAATTATTTTATTTACCAAGCAGCATCCAACAGCTCCCTTTCTTTTTCCAGCTCATTGAAATAAACCTCCAACACCAGAGGGGTAACAGAAGAGGGCAAGCCTGCCCCTCTTCTCTGCCCAACAGCCTGACTAAGCTGTTCCCCCTCTCTCCTACTAACCTTCCAACCACCTACCCACTCATTAAAAGGTCTTAATCTAAGCATCATTTGATGGACTCTATCCTTTCTAAACAAACTAGATCCGTGTCAGCACTTCCCAAAACCCAATCACATAATTATACAAAGTGGCCAATTGTCTAAATAGCTGAAAGGAAACCTCATTCCCTCCCTAATGCAAAGATTACCAGCCATAACCTCATAACATAGTATAACCTTTGTATCTTATCTAAAATCACTTACCTAACTACCGATAGTGACTTCACAATGATTCCCAAGTAATTACCTGCCAGATGCACCACCAAAACACTAAACCCATGCCACATGAAACCACACAAGAACTATTGCACCATCATGCCTAACTGCTGCCCTGTTTAACTGTCCAATGTACCTATTAATATTCAAAATGAAAATTTCTTCCAATCAGTATAATAGTAATTCCCCATTACTAACATCTTGATATCAACAACAAAAAAAAAACATTTAATGCCATCCTAGCAGTTTCTGACCAACAAACCACCCTCCAAATGACTGATAACACATTTCCACCAGAACTCTAGGAAGTCCAATGCAGCATGAAATAAGGCCATGTAAATGACATGCCGTCATACTAAACTGCAGTTCCCTTTTTCCACCCAATGGATATACTAATGACTAAATGATTTTTTTTTTAATTAATGGATCAATCATATAGTCATCCTGACATCATACCCACTATCCTTAAAAAGCAATAAAACATCTGACATCCAAAACCACCTTGTTAATGACTTTGATCCCATGAAAGGACCACACAAACCATAGCCCCATGACCCTCCATTTCCAAATACTACCCCTTGCAATCAACTTACTTTGACAGCGCCGATGTCTGTTAATCTTCAATATCAAGCCTACCATAAACCTTCCACCATATGCACCACTGTTCAAGATTTATAAAATTAACATAACCCTAACACTCCTACAGCTGTAGTAATTGCAGGTAAATCCTCCTTACCTAAGAGAAATGCCCCACCTTGTTCACATGCTTAAACCAAATAACTCCAGAATCCAACCCTCGAATCTCCTATCCTTCAACAACCGCAACACAATTTGACCCAACTTGAACACCCCCACCATAGCAACTACTTGTAAAACTGCTTGAGACTCCTCCAACATGCATCTAACCCTTCTAACCTAACATGCCTCAGATAGTAGTGCCAACAACCCATACCACTGCGATATTAACCAAGTAAAAATGAACCCTAATCCCCCCACCTTCACCTGCTAAAACTATGATGCCTACTAGATTAGAACCAATGTCAAAGTCCAGCATTCATCCTTCAGTCTTCCTCCCTGCTGACCACCCAATCTCAAACCAGTCCTCTCAAAAGTATAGCCCAACCAGATCCTCCTGCCCCATTGGTAACCAGTGCAGATCCCCATGTATAATCCAATGCATCTACCATAAACTCAGCATTTTTAATCCACTGATTACCCTTGGATTTTCCATTTAAAGCCTTCCTTCCAATGTGTCATCTTCACATCCCATAACAAAACAAACCCTAAACATATGTTAGGAAAAAACAAACATGCCCTGCTTAATAGTTACAACTTCAGCCTACCACCTGAAACAACTAGTTTTTATTCCCCAACACTCACATACCTGCAGTGTTCCCACAAACCCTACCTACTGTTAAGCCGCACATATAACACACCACCTCCTATCAGACCTCCCCCAAGCAATATATCAGGCAAACTAATAACCTACATATCTCCCATTCCTACCCAAACATAACTTCACAATCATTACTTTCCTCTGTAAGAAAGGAATAGTCCTACAAATTCACCCCCACACTCCTTGATTAAAAAAAGTCCTTAAGGAAACCTCATCTATTGCCCACATAACAAAATCAGCCTGCTGTGAATACCCAACATGCCTTACCCATCTATCACCTGTACATACATATACCTATGAACACACTACGCATATACAAACTACATGCCACCCACAAACATAAACACCACCTCTTGTAACTAAGCGATTTTGACAAGGCAAAGCCATGTCCTATTGTAAACAAGTCTCCATGCCCTACATGAAAACTTTACCCCAAGGAAAATTAACACCTAGAGGTCGTCTCACATGAAAAGGACTAAACCCATCCTTAGTCATTAGGGCAGTACCCCATCTGTGGACAACCCCAAACTCCCACAATTAAAACTAAACACCTGCTTCACTAATCTCCTGACATATGTCATCCTTACAAGTCTCTGAAGTACTCACATGCCGCACCCACTCTCACACCAAAATGAGAAGGTAAGACTGTATCACTACCTGGGAGCACCATCACCTGATGAGACCACATCCTTCAAACCACCAACTGAAATGACTTCTGCACTGACACCATCTGTAACTGCATTGCGTTACACTCCAACTGCTGAAAGACCCAACATAGCACCACCATCTGCAAAGAAAAATGAGATGTAAATCATCTGAAATAGAAACACCTTATGACCCAACCTGGCCCCCTTCTAGTTGTCACATCCAAAGGCCCTAGTACTGCTTGAAGGAAAAAAAAATAATTAAAGTCTCACTCCTGTAGGACTGAATATTACCTCATTCTCAAGCAAGGCCTTGTGTGCACACCAACTGCAATATAGAGATACACGTACGAGTAGTGTGTGCTCATCTTGCCTGCTTAACTCTGCACTGTAAGGCTGGGCCCCAAGTGTACCCTTGAATTCCAAAACAGCAAAAAATAATGGCCAGTGTTCTTCTACTTCCCCTGCTCTCGGCCAGCTTTACCATAAACAACTCAGCCCACTGAACTCATTCTCTCAGGCAGCCAAACTCATAACCTGTGAAACACCCTCTCAAAACACCCCCACTAACTTTGCCAGTGGCTTCTGAGCAGGGAGAAATAAGTTTCATATGTAATCCTCCCTGTCCCCTCCTCCTCCATCACTACTAGTGGTATGAGCAAGCAAGACTAACAGCCAACACTCATGGGCTCAAACAAACTAATGCAACACCGAAGTTGTTAAGCCCAACATCTAGCCAAACGGGGAAAATCCAGATAATTAGATACCTTCCAACTTTCCAAAGCAGAAGTATGGGCAGCCAATTGCTTCCACAAACTTGCAAAGTTGACCTAGCAAACAGACTTTGCACTAGCATGAATCTCCCGAAGCGCACAAAATCCAAAACTCAAATGCCTGCCATTACTCACACTCCATTCGGAAGGCTTGTCACCAGCTTGTCATAAAACCAGTAATGCTACCAAAAACTGCAGTGCCGACTGAAATTGCAGTACTTACATTAGCTCCACCCAACCGTACTGCACCATAATCAGGACACAAACGCTACCTGCTTTAGATCATGAATGTTCCCAATAACTTGCTATCTCTCTACACCAAAAACTATTCCATTTACCAGTTTCATTTATTCATATAAACCCAAGCATATCTGCTCCAGACAACTGTCCACAAACATGTTCCTCCTTCCGGGACCCTCTATTCAACCCTGAATCTTTCTCCAATCCTAGCACCTGACCCAGTATTGCCACCAATTAGAGACTTGGTTTTATTTTATTGATTTCAATATCCTTCATTTTAACCTGGATTGGAAAGGCACTCCCCTCATGTTGAAATACACCATCATTATAACTTTCTGTAGTACCAAAGTTCCAATGATAACTAGTCATCAACCATAGTTTATAGCAGCCAGTAAAATTAAACACATAAATAAATAAATCATTAAGTAAAACTTTACAACACAGCCCAAACAAACTTCACACTAAACAATATTGAGATCCCCTGTTTCAATAATGAGACTAAGTTGCAAACCCGCACGTGATAATCATGTCTCTAAACTGAGCTAAAGTTATTTTCTGCACTCCTTTAATCCAAGGGGAAATAAGTACCAGCAATTATTTAATAACGATAGGCATTATGATGTATTTAAAGATCACAGGAATTATAATCCACTTCAAAACAGTTGCAAATAATGTAGTCAGAAAAGAAAGAAATGACATGTATGGTGTACAACCAGAAGTGTAAAAAAAAAAATCTGAAAAGGAATCACTGGTTTGCAAGCAGTTGTGAGGGTTAGGTACTGATTTCTAGTCATGTAGTTACTCTGACATGTTAGCCAACTGAAGTTCATTTGAAAAAAGTGATAAAGTGAATTATAAGTTGAGCAGTAAGTGGTTTGATATTTTGTCTTATATAAGCTTGTTGAATTTCGAGTGCTGGGTGTGTATTTGGTGGATTCTCCTTGTTCTGTACACCTTATTGGTTAGAGCACTATTTTTAGTTGGACAACACATGCATATATATATATATATATATATATATATATATATATATATATATATATATATATATATATATTTATGTGTGTGTGTGCCCACATGTATGCATTTCTCAACATTTCTTATTATGATGGAATGGTGCTACCGTTTCTCAGTTTGTAAGAATAATGTTCTAAAACTATTATAGTTTCTTCATGGAACTGCAAATATGTTGTCCTTGTATTTAAAATGCTGTTGGGTCATGTCCGTCTGCTTACCTTTCTACCATGGCATGTGGTGCATGAGAGGCTGAACAGTTTTTTCCCATGTCATGAATGTTTCGGGCTGAAGGTTTACTAAAACTAAACTTTTCAAAATCCCGCTCTATGTACAAGCATGCCTATTTCCACTGTAGCTGCAAGCAACTGCCATTGCTGACAGTAAAGAAAAGAAAGCTATCTAAAACTTCCCGCTGCTGCTACAGTATTCCTGAGGTAGGGTGAGCGCCTCTGAATGAATGAAATTTTACATATTTGAGCAGAAAGTTGTAAGGTCAAGCACATCCCCTACTGTGCCTGTGCAGTATGCAACCACTATTCACCACAGCTCACAGCCCACAACATGTACTCCTGCTCTGCTAGACCCTAGAGCACCTTCAGAGCTTCACTACATCCCACCATCCACTGATACCAGAAAGACCCTCTGCCTTCACAAAAGACCTGCTGAGCCACCACCACAATCACCCCAACACCGACCATGCACAACACACCAACTGTCACCAGGCATTGATATCCTGCATGCTCCACCCCGGATGACACAATCCAGCTAATGATCCAGGTTACACTAGTCATACTTCTAAGAGTTACCTCAGTCACAAAAAAAATTGCTGTTAAGAAAAGAACAGAAAACTAAATCAAAATTATATTTAATGAGCCTTCTGAAACCTTGTGGACTCCCTGCCCTATGAACATAAATCACTGGAACCACCACGATAAGTAAACGATAATTTAATGAAAAGAAACAAGCGCTTTCACGCACCCAAACAAGTGTGCTTCATCAGGTTATAGTATACAGAACTGATTTACCATTTATATATTAACAAACACCTCAATTAACAATTAGTAATTGCCAAACGGCAATTCGTAATTATTTCAATAAGGCCTAATACATTTAAAAAATCTTGCTTAGAAAAGCATAGCTTATAAAGCAAATCTAAAACAAATATAAATATGATGTTGCCAAATGTTATTTAACTTAGTCGTAAGAACAAACTAACTAATAAATGTTTAGCAACTTTAAAAAGTTTTTTAAAAAATCAATTCATGTATAAACAAAGTAAATTCTCATTATTATTGTCTCTATATGTCTTAATCTTAGTTTTCTAATATTTCTTTACATATATAACACCCCCAATGCAAAGAGATGGAGGGGAAAAAATACAGTGATAATAAAACCCAACATCTTGGCTTCGTAATAAAATCATTTACCCTATTATATATCAAAGTCTATATCTCATCATAAGGAAGCAGCATAGTTAATATATTCCTTTAAACATAAAAATGACAAGAATACATAAATCTAGTTTGAAAGTCACATCAAAGCTATATATTGATAATCAGAGCCAAAGGATAATAGAATGTATTTCGAAATATTAAAAGAAAAGAAAAGAAAAAAGTTAAAAAAGAAAGAAAAGAAAAGGGGGGGGGGAGGAAAGATGGTGTGGGTAAGAGGTGGAAAAAGAAGGATCAAAGTAAAAAACAGAAGTAAAATGTACACCAATAAAATTATCCAAGGCTAATAACCTCAGTGTAAGGCTAGTGTCAGATGTCGCATTCAGATCAAAGGCCATGAACAGATGGCCAAATATTCCCCTTCAGATTACATAACCCAAAGTTTCTTTTTGAAAAGTGTGTAACCTTGGGGGTAAAATTGTTATTTACAGGAGCGCTGGTCTAATACTAACGGCCGAATTAAGGCCAGGCTCAATATGTGCTCTAAGGGTTAGGATCCATTTAAGTTCATTTAATTCCAAGGTTCCTAATGTATCACCTTCCCTCCTGTTTGGATATAGGATCTGTAGCACTCTAAACTTAAACATATGCTCTGAAAACAATTGACAATGCCTAGCTAGGGCATTATTAATATTAGCCTTCCTTATATCATATATGTGGTTATAGACCCGATCCTTGAGTCTACGTGTTGTCATCCCCACATAATAGGCTTCACAGCCTTCACAGGTTGCCAAATATACCACATTAGACGTGTCACAAGTGGCATAAAAATTTGGTCTAATCAACATATCTAGTTCTGCATTCTCAAAATTATATTTAATGAGCCTTCTGAAACCTTGTGGACTCCCTGCCCTGTAAACTAATAAAGTAAAGCACTGTGCCCTTAATGTACTATAACAGCAATGGAGGGATGCAATCCACATGCCATGCAGCAAACGTGTGAGAGTGTGTGTTATTTAATGAGGAACTGAAATAGCTCACAAACTTTACCACTTTACCTGTAAAAAAAAAATACATTAACTAAAAGCTTAAACACTTACTATCATGATACTGCTATTTGCCATTCTTGGCAATCATACCGCTTGCAGTTATGATACAAGACTCCAACTTTAATCAAAGTTCTTCACAGGAAACAGCGAGAAAGTGAGTTTAGACCCCAGCAACCACTACAGTACCCAGGAAACTTTACTAGCTTAACATCAAACAGTATTCAATAATCCAACAATCTGCCAACCATGGCACAGATTGAATGCCTGCTACACCAAACCCTAGGCCAAGGCCTATCTATACCAGAATACCCACAGATTGTCACGGATGTGTCAGCTTGCAGTAGGAAATTCACACCAAAATGTGACTCCTTACTCAGTTACACTTGCATAAACCCCTTAAGCCCCTCCCTGCTCTTATACTTGCATAAACCCCTTAAGCCCCTCCCTACTCTTACCTCATTTCCTCCCAACCAACTCTCATTGCCATTTTAACCCTTACTTTCCCCCTACTCTCTTAAGTCCTATACTCCCATTAATATATTATCTACCCTCCATTGAAGATGTCCCTGGGCAAATTGGTTTGTTAACCAAATTTTATTTGCTGACTTTATAGTAAAACATTGCTTTTGATTTTGACAGCTTTTTGAGGTAAAAAGCATTAACTTAGTTTTCTTGGAGTTGAGTAGGAGGTTTGATTCTTTGAGCCAGGTTTCTACAGAGGAGAAACAAGTTTGGGTAATGTCTTGGATCTTATTTATTGTTGAGGCTGCACATATTAATGCTGAGTCATCTGCATACTGAACTAAACTAGCACGGTGATTGAAGATGTGGAAGTCATTAATAAATATATTAAACAGGAGAGGACCCAAGATAGAGCCCTGAGGGGCACCTGTAATAACTGGTTGAAAGGATGAGTAGGTTTATTGTCATTTAACATCTTATTGCCTTCCAGATAGGTAACTTAGGAATCACAATAAGGTGTATTGTGAAGGTCCTACTTTTTAGTGTTTCATTGAAAATATCTTTGCTGAAAATGGTTGCATTTCATATCTGATTAGAAATAATATGTTTATCTAGTTTATGGTGAGTTCTAGTAGCATATGTTGGCATGTGGTCACTTATGCTATCTGATAGGAAGCCTACTTTTGTCAGTGTGTGTGGTTTATTTGTAAGAATCCAATCTAATGTTGAGTGTTTCCCTGAAGTTTTATTGATTCTAGTAGGTGTGGTTATTAATTGTTTGAAGTTGTATAAGTTCACTAATGATGTGGGGGTAGTAGAATTTATGAGTTGCCAGTCTCCAAGTATTATAATACAGAATGCTTTCTGCAGTATCAGTGTTATTCCCTGGTGGTATATAAATTGCTGTTAAACATATAGTTTTCCTATTGTTGATTTTTAGGAGTGTTAGTAGTTTGGAATTGTTAAATTTGGGGATTTCCTGTGGACGTAAGATGAAGGTTAGAGAATTTTTATAGATGATTGTTAGACCACCTGCACACTTGTTTTGTCTGTCATACTTGAGTATATTGTATCTTGGGTGGATGATCTCATTATACTTTATTTCTTTTTTTTAACCAGGTTTCAGTAGCTGTGACTACATCAGGAATGTATGTGACAAGATAAGCATGTATGTCATGAATTATATTGCACATAATTCTTAGGTTCATATTTAGTAAGGTGAGTTTGGATTCTGTTTTTTTCTGAGATGTATTAGGTGATTTTTTTTGGGGGGGGGTGGAAGTGATGGTTTTAGGAACAGTGGGGCCAATGCTGGGGTGAATATTTCTGCTAATGTTTTAGATTAATATTTTACACAGGGAAGCATGTACCCAGTTATATTTTGGTCGTGATTTGATATTTGATTGTACATATGGATGCTTAGTTTTAAGATACTTTTAGAAAAATAAATTAGATGTGGTTTGTTTGTAGAGATAGGGTGTTATGGAGAAAGACAGGCTATGTAGATGTTGATATTCTTTGTGAGGACTGGCTGAAGTCCTAAGTATTTGAACTAGGTAGATTTGATAATATCTGATGAAGGCTGGAAGAGTGAAGGGAAATAGTAAAATAATCTGACTTACGTGCATCTTATTTAACTTGGATTTTATCTTTATTGTAAACTGGGATAAAAATGTTAAGAGGGTAGTGGGTTGGTTGTAGAGATGTAATTTTTTAGTTATAGGAGGCAATGATTAAGACAATTTGTTAGACAGCCTTGGGTGGTAAACTAGAGTGGATGCTACTATTGGGATTAATTGCATTGATTGAGTTACTGGAGGGAACTGATGGTATTGATTAGAGGGATATTTGGGTGGTGCTATGGCAATATTAATGTAGAGTAAGAGGAGGTGGGTGAGATCTGGAGGTAGGGTAAGGGGGGCGACCAAAGCAGGTTGAAAACTTGTCAAGAGACAGAGAAAACAATCAGTGACTTAATGTAAACAGCCACAAATCTACAGAGAGATAAGTAAAAGGAACAAGGCAGTTTAAAAGGCCTCTGTGCTAGTAGATGAATGCCTTGGTTTTGTTGCTGTAGGGCACATATTTAGTAAAAGAGTTAGTCCAATATCACCTTGATCTGACTAATGGTGATAACAGTAAAAAATTGCACTTGACTGTTTGCTCAACTGTGTAATGCAAGGAGGTTTCTATGGACTTTGAAATGCAAAGTCCAAAAGCCTATCTCAACTCCCACAGAAAAAGTAAGCAAGAATGAAATAGTTCATCTGTGGAAAAATACTGGCTGAGAACTCAAAAGTGGTTACACAATAAGAGAAATAAACTTAAGGAAGGGAGACAGTGGGCTTCTAAAAACAATGAATTGAGCACAGTTAAAGGAAAAAGTACCAATGAGACTGCTTGGTCTAAGAAAATGGAGCTATTATAATGGACAAATTTCTTTGTTTTAGGCTTTACACTTTTAGAATAACAGACACTAAGCCTTCAATCAGCAACTCCCAATTAATTGGTTGGATTGAATGGACACAGACTGCCTAGTTGGATGAGATTGCTGTATGCACAGTATATTTAAGTTTCCAGTGAACCCTGTAACTGTCTTGTACACTGCTAGAGCGAGAGATAAGGGGGAGGAAGTAATTTGTCTATAAACCAGGTAAAATTTCTCTAACTGTAAAATTATTGTCATATGACTTGTATTTATTCATAAGCAATGTTTTCATATTATGTTTAATTTGGTATAATTGGTTAAACTGTAGTTTTTTTTTATTATTTTTAAAGACTTTAAAATTACTGTTCTTAAAATGTTTTATAATATTTTGGAGTTTTTTCACAGTCTCTGGTGAAAATAGTCTCCTACCCAGTCAGACTTTCCCAGTAATGAAATGTCAATAAATGAAAAATAAACAAATAAACAAATAAATAAATAAATATGTATTATTTTGTTACTGCATGGGTACAAACATTTGGTGGTGATATGGCTGTTTTGAAGGCTATAAAAGCTGAGTTTGCAGTAGGTGCAACCTAATGCAAACTCTTATGATGAGTGGCGGAGAGTACAGAGCCCACATATACACCTCTGTCATCCAATTGTTTATGCAAGAGAGTGATTGGCCTTAGGAGCTCAAGATAAATATGTACTACTGTCTTGGGATATAACCAACAGCTATAGCACCCAAGTAAGTTGTAATCTGGCAACTCCAGAAAAGGGTTATAATCACTGATTACCCAGGATTTTACCCACCTCAGTATGAGCCCAGTGCCTCCCAATGCCATCTTACCAACAGTAACTGAGATTCAATCTGTTTTTCATGCAAATACAATATTTCTCAAAAGTGGTTACTGATACCTCTCCAGTAAAGTACCTCTTACCTGTATTTTTGATATGATTCTCCCATATAGACTGCTAATCTGACTCCAAGATCTCAGTTTCTGATCAATCTCTTCATCCCCAATCAATATTGTATTATGGTAGTGACAGTCATAGCAATGCTGTGAATATAACTTTATTTATTAAATAAGGTATCAGCCTGAATCTTTAAAACCTCTACTTCAATTAAAAAAACTGATTTTACATGTAAAAAAAATTGTAATTACACAAGGAAAAAAATGTAAAATGTTTAAAATGAACAGACTGTTGATAGAAAAACTCTGACTCCATAAGTAATTGCCATTTCCACTTTCTTATGGATGATGACTGATGCATCATAATTTTTGTCTTTATTTTTTTGCTTCTTAGCCTATCATCCTTCCACTCTCTCCAATGGAACACTGGCCTTTCTTCCCTGGTGGTAGGGACTTGGTGTCCAGATTTACCCGGGTGGGTCTTGTGCAATGAACTTTTGTTATCTATAGTGGCATTATAGATGTTTTGCACTCTCACCAGGATCCTAGTCATGACAGCATTATTGTATGTGTCCTAACTACACACTCTGGTAGTGATATGCCCTCCAGCATCACCACAAAAATGGGCTATGCACATACCCACCTACTCATGTGTCTTCATTTGCATGCTCAAACAGGAGCTACCATCACTGGCATAGGCGGCCACAGAGCACCTGACAGTGTTTTGGGTAACGTCCACCTCACATTCATTACCATGTTGGAAAAACTGGCACTACATGGTGAGCCCACGGCAACACCAATCTGTTGCAGGTAGTACTCGTTAAACAGAAAAAAGTTTTCTAAAATAATTTCTAATAACACTTCTACTAGTCTGGCCTCTTCTACAGGAGCTTCCTTCTTAGTCATGAAATCAATGACCCACTCAATGCCTATTCTGTGTGGACTAGATGTGTACAAGTCACACACATCTACTGTCAAAAAGTTGTGCTCATCCTTATATTCAAGTTTGTTAACTTCAGCTAGAAAAGACCAAGAGTCTTTACACATCTGATACTCTTGTACAATGTATGTTTTAAGGATTGAGTCCACCATTTTAGCGCAAGGATAAGTGATTGATTGTCTTGCTTCAACTAAGGCACACATAGGTGGGTCTAATACAAACACAAATAGAATTTCTCTCTCCTTTTAAAATAAGCTGCAGAAGACTCAGACAGATCTGTTTCATGGTAATGCAATGGATCTTTTGATGGAAGTAGTGAATAAACAACCAATCTCACATTATTAAAAAAATCATTCTTCATGCTACACATCAAATGAAAAAAAAATCAAGCATTTTCATTTTTAAATTCAAGACAATGTGTATAAATAGAGAAGATAATAGCTAACTTGTCTTAATCCAGTGATGCTTTTGTTGAATATCACTTTTACCTTTCCTAAGACATCAATAAGGTTGTATTAATCTGCTTGCTAAATGCATAATTATTATTGCTTACTCTTATTGTAGCCCTCAGTTGTAAGTGTTAATCTAGGTAATTATGTTGGATTTCTGCTGACGTCTTTAAGATGCTGGACCTTGCTAATAATGGATTTTAACTGTGTTAGTATGACACCATGTTGTTGTAAGTGGGTTAGTTTTAGTATAATGTGTGGTATGAGTTGCTGTGGGTACCTATGACTTGATTCTTCAAATATATATACTGTTTCCTGCTGTTTCGATCTGTTTGCTTATTGTGTGAATGTTCAGTTGTATACTTGTTCATATTGTGGAAGAGATTAGATGAACAATTATGAAATATTTATATGTTATAGTAGATGGCATCATTGTGAAAGATGTTTTGAATTTCCTTGCCAAAGTAGCCTATAGTTATTTAACAAGCCTGATGGGAAAATTGATCCAACAAGGAGCTTTCTTGTATAAAGAAGGCATATTCCAAAGTAGAGGGAGTGTGTAAGGTGCCTTTATAAGCAACATACCTCTTAAAAATATCAGTTTTCATAGAGTTATTATAAATGGGAATCAAAACTGTTATTCTCCAGCTGCTATAAATGCCTTTAAATTTCCCAGTAATAATACTTATTAAGGACAAATTACCCAACAATTTAGAGCACAGGTCTTGGAAAATATTAGGTATAGACAGTATGGTTCAACTTTTAGTTCATTTGCACACCATTTTATTTCTGGACATTTTTAGGATTAGTCATTTGAGATGTATTATAATAGCTGAATGTAATGTTGTATATTATGATGTGTCTTATACATTGCAACAGAAAGGACAGTGACTCATTTTTGGTACCTTGCATCCTTATATGTTGAATACAGTTATTACAATTAAATATTTATTATAAAGTTATTTTATAATATACATTTAATATCTATTTAATGTTTATTTAGTGATAATTTGTATCACTGTTTATTTTCCCATATTTGTCATTGGTTCTCCAGTTTGTGAAGTCATCTTTTTGGTATGAATGCTATTTAAATCTTAAGATTTGTAACCCTTGAAGGGATGCTAGCTGAGGTTAAATTAATGCCATTCCACTGACAACCATTTCTTCAACCATTGATAGACTGAAGCATTCCTGCGGAAATGCCTTTTGACCATCCTGAGAAATAACTTTTTTGCAGGGGCAAGCTTTTGGGGTTGATGAAGGTTGAGAGCTATGGGCAGGCCCTCTTCCACCTCTAGATGTCTTAGGAAATCATCCTCCAAATATATATATATATATATATATATATATATATATATATCTGCCAACACTGGGGTCACACAACAATAAATGGGAAAACTTCATTTTCAATGAAAGATGCTTTGATGTGATTTCTTTGATTTATCAGCAGTTAAATAGATAACTGTCAGTAGATTGACTGCATCCTGCTGAGGTGCTAGGTGTTTCTGAACTAATCAAGTATTCATTGGCCTCTATACTGAACTCCTGTTGCGGACTTTGTTATGGTTTCCAGTAGGTATTTGGAGCCTTTGCTGAAGTTTGTGTTATTAAGACTTGTCATACCCACATAAAGCACTAAAGACTATAGAAACAGAACAGCTATAACTAGTGGCAACCCCGTATTTCACCCATCACAGACTGATACTAATGTCTTTCAGTGCAATCTTAACAGTAATTAAAACCAGACCAAAATTATTTTGCAAACACTCTCACAAAATGTATTGCAGAATGGAGATGGGGTAAATGGTAACTCAATAGAGCCATTTCTGTGCCTTGCTAAGTTTATTTAACACTGACAATAGTTACTCGAAAACTAACAAAACAATAACACATCTTGGTACTAATCCTTAAAATAAGTTCAACTTGAAATGTTCAAATGATATTATTTAGTTCAGAGAGATCATCCTACATAGGACAGACAACAATGGAAAGAACCAATAAAATGCATAAATATGTAAGCTGATATGTAAAAAATTAGCCGCAAGCATTCAAAGTTAATTAATATTTTTTAACTTAAAATAAGTGAGTCGAACCATTTTCCTTCCAAATAAATGTGCAAAAGTAGAGACCTTGTAAAGGAAATAAAATATTAGATACATCCAACTGAAAAGATTACAGAAAATCAGGAAGACCCAAAATGTTAGAAGTCTGATAAAACAAATGAATACAGTAATCAAGACTATCAACAGAAATTCATGTGATATAACAGAAGTAAATAGGATATATTACTGTGCAGCTAAATTAATAACAGATATAGTCTTACCACAAAATCAAAGGGCAATAAGGAGAAAGGAAGGGAAGAAATCAAATGCCATCATGGAAACATCGAATAGAGAAAAACATAAAGCAACTAAGACAAGAAGTGTCACTGTTAGAAGAGGGAACAGATCAACAAAAATACTTAGAAAGACAGACTTGATAAAAGCAACATACAGTTTCAGAATAAAACAGGATCCATCATACACTATTACAAATAATAAACTAAAGATATCAGCACAGGCAAAAACAACTAGAAGATATGTACATAAATATAAAAGTACAAAATAAACAATTCATTGATGATCCAAAAAAGTTTTATACAGACTTGAGAAACAAAGCAAAATGAATAGAAACACCATCAAAAAAAAAAAAAAAGGAAGAAGAAATCAACACACTTTGGAGAAACATCAATGAAGACCCTGTGGACATAACAAAGATGCTGAATGGATAGAAGAAGTAAAGAGACCAAAGACCCGAAACACCAAAAAAAACGAAAAACCAAAACCGGGAAATTCAAAATCGCGAAAAGTATACCAAACATACAGCACACACACAAATATTCACACACCCTCCCCAGAACACAAACAAACAAACCTACACTACAGACAAGGAGGGGGCAAGCCCCCCTTCACCCCCCCACTTAAATATTCTAGCTCCAAGGTCGCACTACACAGACACACATGAAAAAACCACCACACACCACCATTCCCCTAGCACACACACATCACATTCACAACACACACTTACACACACACTACAACCTCTAACCAACACACACACAGAAATACTTACCCTACCTTTCACCTACCCATTCACAAACCGCAACACCAGAACTGCAAATTTCAACATCTCCGATCATCGGGATTTTGAAATTCGCGCTTCTGATCTTTCGGTATTGTGGGGTTTCGGCACTCTGGTCTCGATAGTTTGAAATTCAAGATTTCAAACTTTCAAGATTGTGTAGTGTTCCCATATATATATATATATATATATATATATATATATATATATATATATATATATATATATATATATATATATATATATATATGTATAAAAATTGATATGTGATACACACACACGCGCACACACATATATGTGTGTGTGTGTGTATGTGTCTACTTCAGAAGACTGACAAACCAAAACACTGACTCCCAAAATACAGAAAGACCAAAAAACTGAATCCTATAATACTGAAAACTCAAAATACTGAAAACATGTTAATGTAGGAGGCAAGCCCCCCTGCACCCCTTATGTGGTCCTGCTAATTATATATACCAACTCCAAGAGCACACAACAGTGGAGAAGGGGCAAATTCCATCCTTCAGTATTTTGAGTTTTCAGTATTTTGGGATTCAGTGTTTTGGTCTGTCAGTACTTTGAGAGTCAGACTTTTGGTCTGTCAGTCTTCTGAAGTAGACCGATATAGAGATATATATGCATATACATATATAGGTTTACTTTCAAAAAAATGACAATTTAAAAAAAAAAAAAGTGTATGAATGTTCAAATTTTAACATCGGAAATGAACATTTCCATATGTCCCTAATGTCGAAAATAGCTGTTAATTGTCAAAAATGTCGCACGCGACATTTTCAACAATTAACAGCACTCCCACCCTTCCCTTAAGTCCCTACCTAACTAGCCTAAACTGACATCTATGCAGGGGGGCAAGCCCCCCTGTACCCCCCTAACTTAATATTCCAACTCCGAGATCGCACTACAGTGAGGAAAGGGATGTATTTCCCTAACCGCACTGTACCGCGATCTCCTTACATGAGCGAACGCTATAGTCCATTCGCAATAATAATGTTCACTCACATAACCTGCCAAAATATGAAGTGTTCAAGCATATGTTGTTCAAATACTTCATAGCCATGCAATTGCACGGTGACATTTTGATAGTAAACCATATATATATATATATATATATATATATATATATATATATATATATATGTATGTATATATACATAATATAGCTAGATATGTATATAATGTTTTTAATATATATATATATATATATATATATATATATATATATATATACAGTGGATATAAAATGTTTACACACCCTTGTTAAAATGTGACCACAATAAATCATTTCAAAACTTTTCCCACCTTTAATGTGATCTATAACCTGTACAATTCAATTGAAAAACAAACAATTCTGTTAGGGAAAAAATATAAAAAATAAAAATCGTAAAATAAGCTGGTTGTATAAGTGTGTGTTAATTACAGCATTCAGTCTTCTTGGGTGCACATCTGACATTATTAAAGAGACTCTGATTAACCCCAAATAAAGTTCAGCTGTCCTAGTAGAATTTTCCTGACATTTACTCAGTTGCTTGCTACAGCAAAAGCCATGGTTCACAGAGAGCTTACAAAAGCATCAAAGGGATCTCATTGTTGAAAGGTATCAGTCAGGAGAAGGGTACAAAAAAATGTCCATGGCATTGGATATACCATGGAACATAGTGAAGACAGTCATTAAAAATTTGAGAGACTATGGGACAACAGTGATGTTCCAAAAAAAATGGATGTCCCTCCAAAATTGGTGAAAAGACAAGATGAAAACTGGCCAGGGAGGCTGCCAAGAGACCTACAGCAACACTGAATGAGCTGCAGGAATTTCTGGCAAGTACTGATTGTGTACTACGTGTGACAACAATTTCCCGTATTCTCTATATGTCTGGGCTATTGGGTAGGGTTGCAAGATGAAAGCCTTTTCTTACACACAAAACATCCAGACCCAGCAAAAATTTGCAAAAGAATACATCAAGTCTCCAAAAAGCATGTGGGAAAATGTTTTATGGTCTCATGAGACAAAGTTTGAACTTTTTGGTCACAATTCCAAAAGGTACGTGTGGCACAAAAGCAACACTTTGCATCGCCAAAAGAACACCATCCCCATGGTGAAGCATTCTGGTGGCAGTATCATGCTTTGGGTTGCTTTTCTTCAGTTGGAACTGGGGCTTTAGACAAGGTGGAGGGAATTCTGAACAGTTCCAAATACCAGTCACTTTTGGCCCAAAACCTTCAGGCATCTGCTAGAAATCTGAAGATGAAGAGGAATTTCACCTTTAAGCATGACAATGACCCCAAGCATGCATCCAAATCAACAACAGAATGGCTTCACCAGAAGAAAATTAAAGTTTTGGAATGACCCAGCCAGAGCCCACACCTAAATCCAATAGAAATTCTGTGGGATGACCTGAAGAGGGCTGTGCACAAGACATGCCCTCACAAGAGTGGGCAAATATTGCCAATTCAAGACGTGCCATGCTGATAGACTCCTACCCAAGAAGACCGAATGCTATAATTAAATCAAAGAGTGCTTCAACAAAGTATTAGTTTAAGGGTGTGCACACTTATGCAACCAGCTTACTGTACATTTTTTATTTTTTATATTTTTTCCCCTAACAGATTTGTTTGTTTTTCAATTGAATTGTACAGGTTAAAGATCACATTAAAGGTGGGACAAGTTTTGAAATGATTTATTGTGGTCTCATTTGTTTATATCACAAAAAAACTGGCATTTTAACAGGGCTGTATAAACGTTTTATATTCACTGTGTGTGTGTGTGTGTGTGTGTGTGTGTGTGTGTGTGTGTGTATATATATATATATATATATATATATATATATATATATATATATATATATATATATATATATATATATATATATATATATACATGTATATCTTAGACATAGTTTCAGTGCCCTCTGCTAGGATACAGTACAAACCATTTTGTGAATCTGGAGCAGTTTCAAGTCAACCTACAATTACTATGTTCGACTATAGGACGCCAAAATATTAAAAATGACAAAAAAGGATGAAAGTATATTCCAAAATAGATGAATCCAAAACGTTTGATGGTGAATGAAATAAGACTTTATTTAACCAGTTAAGCGCTTTCGGCTGTACCCCAGCCTTCATCAGAACAACTAAAACTCATAAGCAACGTGGTATTTATATATGTATTTATATATAAATACCACGTTGCTTATGAGTTTTAGTTGTTCTGATGAAGGCTGGGGTACAGCAAGCTTAACTGGTTAAATAAAGTCTTATTTCATTCACCATCAAACGTTTTGGATTCATCTATTTTGGAATATACTTTCATCCTTTTTTGTCATTTTTAATATTTTGGCGTCCTATAGTCGAGCGGAGTTTTCCTCTACCACAGAACTGTTATTGTGTTATTTCTTCATCTTGTGTACAATTACTATGTTGTTACTTTTGTTAGCTGTCTGCAGTTTTAATGGCTGGCTTTTCAGATGCACATAAGGCTGTGTCTTGTTCTTGGACATACTGGTATATCATGTTGCCTTGGTTTTGTACTCTTTAGTCAGCTGTGACACTGAATTTTTCCATACTCCACAAAAATATGTTTTACCTGTTTCTTAACTAGTCTAACTAAAATGTAAAGTAATTGCTTTTTAAGATATACCCTTGGATTCAGCAAGCCCTGCATGGTGTGCAGGAACAGTGCAGGAGCTCCAGGAGGCAATATGTCCACTGTGCGATCCAGGAATAAGCTGCAGGCATGTGAGTGAGCTCTCCTGCACTATTCCTGCATGGACACAGCTCCTGTATGCAAATTACCCCATTTGCAGGTGAAAAACCATGCAACTGAGGTGAATTTACGATCCAGAAAGCTGGCAGCAGGCCGTGCAGGACTAGTATAATCTGCAGAAATGTACTCTGTTAGTAAACCGAGTACATTTTTGCAAACTACAAAATGGATCCATGACAGCTACAAATAAAGGGTGTATATAACGTGTAAAGCATGCCAATGGCCAAATATATGGCCAATGGCATGCAAAACAGTTTTAAAGAAAATAACTTTTATTTTTTTAGCCGATTTCGGCTGTTTAAGCATAGGGCAGTGGTTTTGTACAATGTATTTTTTAAGGATTGAGTCCACCATTTTAGCACAAGGATAAGTGATTGATTGTCTTGCTTCAACTAAGGCACACATAGGTGGGTCTTCCATTGATTTATGGATCTTAGGGATACTAAAGAGAACGGGTATTTTTGAACTTGGTGAGGATAAGTAGTTAAAGGTGTTTGTCTACTTGTGAGTTAAAAAATAAGTCATTGATGTATGACGATGTTGTTGTAGACTACGTTTAATTCATTACAGCTCACCTTAATATAAGCTTCAGTGTTAAGTATCTTTGCAATTCTTTTCACATAGTCAGCTTCAGACATTACTACCAGCCCTCCCCCTTTGTCAGGTTTCATGATACGGATAGGTAGATTCCTAATGTACTGAAGTTCTTCCCATGTTTTTTCTGTTACATTATTCTTATTGATAAGGTGGTGGTGCACACCCCCTAGTTTTGACCTAATGTCCAGTTCACAAATAGTGTCACAAAATGCCAGCATGTGGTGTAGTGGTGGGTTAAATGTGCTGGAAATATGTAAGTTGTTGCTGTTGCTCTGTACACGGTTACCCAACATAACATTCAGCTTCCTAACATAAAGCTTCAAATCTAATAACACTGAGCTAAAGTCACTATGTTTAACAGGAATGAATGTTAAGCCTTTAGTAAATAATTCAATAAGCTCCTTATCAAACACATAGTCCATGAAATTGTACAGTTTAAAGTCACATTCCAAATTATACAAAATAGTATAATTACCATTTTGAAGGTTCTTATTTATTAACTCTTCGAATTGCCCACTCTGGTATTGTAAGTCTGAGTTATAACCTGCTGGTTCTGTTGGTTCTGTTTCCTCCTTTGATGGTTCTGACCTTGTGTTGAAAAAGAATGCTGCTGTTGATTGTCAAAAGTAGAGTGATTTCCAACTAAGTTCGAGGAATAATTTCCAGTTAAGTTCCCAGAATGTGCATTCTCTCCCTCTACAATATTATAACCAGCACTATTCAGTATGTTACCTTGACTATTGTAAAGTTGAGGAGCTTCCTGGTTAACATCGGGTCTGAGATTACTGTTAGTTGCTCTGCCTGTACCATTCCATGTTTGTGAAGGTGGAGGTTTGGGGTACGCCACTTGATTTTTGTAGTAATTTCAATCCCTTTGTAGTTTTTTTCAGTTTAATGTCCTTAAACTTACAGATTTGTTGGTTAATACTGTTAAAAATCCTACTGTAGTTGTAATGATACCTTTCAAAGTCATTGTATTGCTTTATGTCAATGTCAATTTGAGCCACTTCCTCCTCCAATTCAGAAATAAATACCCGATAATGTTTAGACATTAACTGTAATAGTTCTAGTCCGTGTCTATTAAAAAGTTTTAATAGGTCCTGATGGAACTGAGATCCCGCTACTAGTCCAGTCGAGTATTGTCATGATCGTAAGCCCTGCAGCACAAGCTCTTCTTTTAAGCACTCTTGGAAATAAAACACTTCCAGCTGTAATTTTTTTAATTTTAAAAAAGTCTATGGTCATCTGTTTTTAAATTAAAGACTTTACTTGCCCTGTCCCTTGTAGGTTGCTCCTCTGCTGGGTTACTGTTTGGCCTCACTAGATTCAGTTGGTCACTAAGCCAGAACGCTAGGTCTGGAACTCCAATACACTCACAGACAGGGAAGGCTTGTTGTAGATACCTTCCATTCGATGGATTACTGTCAATTAAATTACTGTTTTTTGGATTAACGGTAATGTCTATCTGGTTCTGTATCCCACCATTGTAAAGTTGGCAAGCTTGTCTGTTGTCATTACCTTGTGTTGAGTGCACATTAGGAATGCCTCTTATTAAAGCCTGAGAACTCCACTGTGATAAACTATCCATATGATTAGATAGCTCATCTAGTCGTTGATTCATCAAGTTAATTAACATTGTAAGATCACCATCTTTATCCACTGTGTTAGGTGAAGATAAACTGGTTAAGGAAACTGAGAGACTTTCCGAAGCCATAACCACAAACACAATCTTGAAAATGAAAACACAAACTCTGAAAAGCAAAAGTCTTCTCGGTTGACCAGTACTAGCATAGCTGGCAAGTGAAATGTATCAGAGTCAGCCAGTTACACAGGCAGCAGTCCAGCCCAGCCCACAAAACTACTATAAACTATGCAAACATCTTTCCCTCTGGCTTTTCCCACATACTCTACACCACCGGTGTATACAAGCAGGGAAATTTTAACAAACAAAAACAACAAAATGATAGGGGTTGCAGTAGATATCATACTTCAACATGTAGAAGAGGCTGAGGGTGGTGAGGATGAGAATGCTGTTGAACAACCCTTAGTGAGGAGATGGAGAAGAGTGTACAGACCCATGTTAACCTACCAGGGGCTACATGAGCTGGAGATAGTGGAGCGCTATAGGGTGGACAGGGACCTCCTACAGCAAATTGTTGAGCTGTGCCGGCCACACCTCACACACAGAACAAACAGAAGGGAATCCATCCCAGTGGATATGAAGGTATGTGTAGGCCTAAGAATGCTAACCACAGGTACCTTCCAAAGGCCAACTGGGGATATCATGGGGATCTTACAGGCATCAGCATCCAGGATACTCCACCAGTTCCTGGATGCCATGTCAGCACATACCAGTGAGCACGTATATTTCCTCAACACCCGTGAGGCATTGGCCAGCAATATGCGTCTCTTCCACCAAATAGCAGAATACCCTGAGGTAGCGGGTGCTATAGACTGCATGCACATATGCATCAAAGCACCACCCAGTGAGTGGGGTAGGGTCTACATCGACCGCAAGGGCTTCCCCTCCATCAACTGCCAGGTCATGTGTGATGCCCAGGGCATTATAATGAATGTGTGTGCTGGCTGCCCTGGAAGCTATCATGATTCCTGATGCAGCTGTACCAGAGATTTGCCAATGGGGACATCCCTCATGGTCACCTAGTGGGGGATGCTGGTTACGCACTGGAGCCGTGGCTGATGACACCCATCAGAAATGCACACACACCCAAACAAGAACTCCATAATGAGACACACGCACAGACCAAAATTATAATAGAGCATGTGTTTGGGATGCTCAAGTCATGGTTCCGGTGCCTGGACACATCCGGTGGAGCCTTGCAGTACTCACCAGCTACATGTACTCAAATTGTCATTGTATGTGCCATGCTACACAATATGATCCTGCGGAAACAGCTGCAGCAGGAACAGCACGGGGCAGGGCCATACAGTCCCCCACCATTGCCAAGGCCTGCACAGGGTCTATATTATGATATCGCATGCTCACAACAGCAAACGACACATAATTGACCCCATGTAAGTGAAAGCTTACAACGTTGAAACCTCAGAACAGCGATTATTTTCCAAGGGAAAAAAATCGCTGTTCCAAAATAAACAAAAAAACAAAAAAAACTTTAAAACATTACATAATGTGTGGGGCTATGCCCCCCACAGCCCCACTTACTTAAATATATCAACTCCGAGATCAACTGCAGTGCCAAAAATGGCAAAGTAATGAAAGCGGTCAAGTGAATTCTTTCACAAGGAAAGAATTCACTGAAAAGCCACTTTGCTATTTTGCCTTTTTGCACTTTTCGGTTCGATAAAGACGCATTCGACAAACTGCATCTGCGACATTGTCATAGCGAATGCCTGCACAGGCACAGAGTGACCCGGAGGAGGAACAACCTGAGCCTGCCCCGGTAGGCAGAAGGAGGTGTGCCCAGTATGCCCAGGCCTTGGCAAAGAGGCAGTGCATAGCACATACACTGACACAGTAGGGACCCAGGGAATGACTCGCACATACAGTAAAAGGGATGCCAAATATGACACTACCTGTGATTAACCATGTATAGGGAGTGTACTATGTGCATCTGACATAGGCAGCCCTCCAGCACCATCCTCAATACTGGCACACCCACAAGGTAAGTCACTCTTCTTACCAAATGCCAAATGGAGTAGTATGTGTTGTTACTTGTATCTATGGTATGGATGTGAGCATGCAAGGGAATCGGGTGGCTGAATTGGATTCCAGCAGATAGTAGATACCTATAATGGCAGTATGTGATCTGTAACAAATACTGGTGTCACCATAGTAGCCAGTACTACACATGGTGACAAAACCCACTGCAGGAAATGTGCTGGGCCACATGTGTGTTCATATGACACACACATGCCAGTCAGGGAGGTTCACATACCCAACAACAATCTCAGCCAGTGGGACAGGTGTAGACGAACACAAACAAAGGTGGTGCTAAGGCCTCTGAATGATGGCTATGGGTAACCCCCCCCCCCAGGCCTGCACAGACAGACTACATCAGGTCAGGCAGTGGGATGTTAGTTCTGAAGGGTAAGAAGTCAGAAAATGATATGTAGGTCAATCAAACCTAAGACTTGTAGTACACTGATATGCCAATAGTCAGCATGATAGGTTAGAATATAGAATGAAATGGAGTACCTGATGTACCAGTACAATCATAGCAAATGTGTACAAGTGTCAGGTGTGCCCCCCCCCAATCCTATGTAGAAATGTAGTAACAGTCTGGTGTGCCCCCCAATCCTATGTAGAAATTTAGAAACAGTCAGTTGTGCTCCCCAATCCTATGTAGAAATGTAGAAAGAGTCAGGTGTACCCCCCCCAATCCCATGTAAAAATGTTGAAACAGTCAGGTATGCCCCCCAATCCTATGTAGAAATGTAGAAACAGTCAGGTGTGCCCCCAATCCTATGTAGAAATGTAGAAACAGTCAGGTGTGCCCTCCCAATCCTATGTAGAAATGTAGAAACAGTCAGGTGTGCCCCCCAATCCTATGTAGAAATGTAGAAACAGTCAGGTGTGCCCCCAATCCTATGTAAAAATGTAGAAACAGTCAGGTGTGCTCCCCAATCCGATGTAGAAATGTAATAACATGTATGTGTAGGTATAATACCAGTGGAGCACAGGTTACCTGAGATGGCCAAGGTAGCAGGATAGATTGTAGCATTTGTACAATATGCAGGTATGCATGTGTTAGGTTGGTATGTGTTTCCTACTGTGTGAGAGCGGTCAGTATGTATGTATGGTGAGGTTTGACTTAGTGGCCATTGTCCAGTACTGCCGATGGCAGGGCCAAGTCCAAACAACTGCTCCCCAGTATAACACATTTTAGCAGTAAGCCACTGTAAATGTATGGAGGTAATATGTGTCACCATTTGAAAGATGGACATGGCATGATTTTTGGGCCAGATATACAAGCAGTACACAGGGGAAAGTACCCCAGACAGACAGTGTATAATGTGCAACTATGAAATGGACACACCCTTGGAATTGTACATACAGGTTTGCATCACATTATCAGGGCTTGTAGAAAGGAATACTAATGTCATCTGGCCAAACACTTGCAGATCACAAAGGTCATAGGAATGATGTATTGAGAAACAGCTGATGTCCCTGTACAAGCCAGCATAAGTGGAATTCCCCATGTATATTTGTGAGTCAAATGCAAGTAGTGTCCATAGCACACATGCACTCAGCACACCCAACCACCACCCGCAGGTACCTCACAGGTCTTATCCCTGCTATTGGGAATGGGTACAATATGACCCCCACCTGTGTATGGCAATAGTGAAAGAATGCAGCATGCAGTGCAGGTGTCCCATGCAGGTGTGTCCCTAGCTGTAAGCAGCACCCTGCCAGCATCCACACCACCTGATCAATACTGACATAAAGTATTGGCATGAACACCTAGCACACATACCCTGTCACCCCAGGGGAATATACTGTATGGTAGTCTGATACTGTAGGACTGACAGAATGAAACGGCCTGCTACAGCTGGCCTGCATCACTACCAAATGGCCTACAGTCCTCTGCCAAAGGCCTGCATCTCACCTGTACTGCCAATGTATGTTATGTCATGGACTCCGAAATAACAACATAACACAGTCCACCGAACCCATATGCAAGGCCATGTGGACAAACCACCATAACATGCCCATCATGTCCCACTGCATGAACTGTGGACCAACACCAATACACTGCTGTGATGAGGTGATAACTATAGGGAAATTACCAGAGAATGTTTGCATAATGTATGGAAGAGTATAGAATAATAGGGGGGGTGGGAGCATGGGCAGCATAGAATGTGCGAAGTCTGAAACACAGCCATGTGCACATACTATCCCTAGCTGCAAACACAAAAATGGGTGGCTACAAACCTGCCCGTACACCACAATAGGGGTAATGTCTTGACTTATGACCCCTGCCTCTGGGTAACCTGTGTGAATCTGTACAGCTGTGAGGTATTGCCACAGCAAGATAAGGCCATACTCTCACGTCGATGGATGTACAAGTACTGGATCCTCTGCCGCCACTGTACCAAGGTGCTGAACCGGTTACACAGACCCAGCAGCAAGTGTCTACAGCTCCCCCTCTAGAATGGCATTAGTGTGCAGGAATATGTAGACGTTTGACCACAATATTGAACACAGCTGCATTCACCCTGTGTTCATAGGTTCATAGGTTTGTACTAGGCTATCAGTCCTAGGGCCTATACAAGCCTAGCCATAACAATTCCCTGGCTGTTTCTTTCCACAGTATTTACTCCCCTGGACCCCTGTCTAGCAGGTGACTGACATGATCTCCGGGGTGAATTTCCTATCTCCCATCCAGTCATCAAGGTTCCTTTTGAAGAGGGACAAAGAGGCGCTCTGATTGACATGTATGGGCAGTCTATTCCAGAGTCTGGGGAGTCTCTGAGTCAGGAACCTATCCCTCCAGCATGTTTTGTTCATTGTGATGATAAGGTTTAGATCCCTGGAACGTGTGTCTCTGAGGGATTGGGATTTCTTTAAGTGTAGCATGTCCATCAGCTCTGGGTTTGACATGGCCTTGTATGTTAAGCAGAGATCGCCTCTGAGTAGATGATATGCAACAGGGTATAGGTGGAGTTTTTTTAGACCATCAGCAAAGGGCATCTACTTTAGGCCTGTGATTCTTTTAGTGATGTATTTCTGTGGCCTTTCCAGTTGTTGCAGATGTCTTGAGAGGTACATACTAAATGGGGCATTGTATTCTAGAATGGGTCTAATGAGGGATGAGTACAGTGGGACAGTGACCTCCTTTTTTCTGGATGAAAAGCCCTTAGTGATGAGGTATGCCACATAGAAGGTTTTCCTGACTGTTGTGGCAATGTGGCTATCAAAGGTGAGACCACTGTCCACCTGAGTCCCTAAGTCTCTTATCACACTTTCAGTGTTTAGTGTACTGCCACCTATGTGGTAATTCATGGGTACATGTTTTTTCCCAAAGAGGATAACTATACATTTCTTGGCATTGAGCTTGAGCCCATGCCTCTGGCACCAAGCAGCTGTTTCTGTAAGGCCCTTTTGTAGAATATCCACATAATTTGGGGATTCAATAATGGCTCCCAGTTTGCAGTCATCTGTGAACTTTGTTAGCCAGAATCCCTTAGTGTTGGCCTGTACTTCAGAGAAGTAGATGACAAACAAGAGTGGTCTCAGGACTGAATCCTGAGGTACGCCACTTGTCATTTGTCTGGAGATGGATTTGGAGTCAGCTACTTTTACAGTGTGAGTTCTGTCAGTAAGCCAGTTGGCAACCCATCGAGTGATGTTGGGATTAATGTCCAGCTTAGTAAGTTTATCTATGATTCCAGAGTGAGGGATGATATCAAAGGCCTTGGCGAGGTCCAGATAGGCTGTGTGAACTACCTAACCCTTGTCCACGGCTCTGGAGACTGATTTGAAGACGTCAATCAGGTTCAGGAGACAAGATTGGCCCTTCATGAACCCAAACTGCATGCACTCCAGAGTTTGAAGGTTGCCAATGTCTTTGTTTATAAGTTCCATGATAATACATTCCATGGTCTTGCAGATCAGGCTCATCAGACAGATAGGGGGATAGTTCCTGGGATCCAAGGTGGATCCCCCCTTGTGGAGTAGGATAACTGTAGCTGTGCGCCACTCAGTCGGCACGAAGCCTGAGTTGAGGCTATGATTAAACATGACACTTAAGTGAGGTTCCAGTTCATTTTGTAGTTCATGTAGTGCACAGCCTGGGATGTTGTCTGGTCCCATGGATGCTGTATTCTTAGCTTTGGAGAGTGCGTTTGTTTATCTGTGTGGCCATTATTACCAGAATTTGGCAATCTTTTAGTACTGAGATAGGCCCTTTAGGGGGTGAAGTTTGCACTGAATCAATCTACCAGGATATTGGTAAAATCCTTGGGATCAGTATATTTAATGCCATTCTGTTATAGCTCAAAACAGATCTGAGCATTTCAATTTAGATTCTTGACATAGCTATAGAATGCCCTGTGGTTTTCTTTGGAATCTTTGGCAATTTTATTTTCGTAACTAGCTTTGGAGGATTTTATGAGGAATCTCAGCTTTTTACTGAGGCTGGTAAGGGGATTTTTTGCATCCTGGGATTTTCCTCTTTTTTGCAACAGTTTCTTCCTCTTGTTGTAAAGTTAGTTTATGGCAAGGAACCGCCAGATTGGCTTCCTTTTTTTGGAGGAGACCATATTGGTTCTATTGGGGATGGCACAATTCATGAATGAGTGGATGTGCTGGTACAGTGCCTTAGTGTAAGATTTAGCTGTTGAACTTTCAGTTCCCGTCTGCAAGGGTGTCATGAAGTTTGTCACGTCTGACTTGAGTAGCATGAAGTTGGCTTTGGAGAAGTTTTTTACGGAGGTCTCTTTACTGGTTTCCCAGGACATCACTGTGAGCAAAAATGTCTACCTGACACTACTTGAGAACATAAAACATCACAGTGTATAGCACTACACATGTCTGAATATCTCTGCTAAAACCAGGACCATGTAGCAGAAGTAGCACAGACATAGTTACCTACAGTACCCACTATCCCTTGCCCAGTTTGACCCCATATTGCCAACTGATCTACAGATATCCTGCAGAAACAGTTTGCTAGCCATAAGTGTAGAACACAAAAGTCTGCACTGGAGTGCAATCTAGCTGGAATGGAACCACACATTCAATACAGAAGGGCATACTGTGCATGCTCCCACTCTTAAAGAAATGAAAGCAATGTCAGACAACAAAATACTGAAAGGTCATACTGGGCATGCTCACACACTTAAAGAAATGAAGCCCATGTCTGTCAACTACAATGACCATACATATCTGACAGTTGCAGATGTTAGTGCATGCACTCCTCAGTATGCACCAGTCATGCTTTGCACCCACGTTGGATAGGAATACACACATATATCCAAGGACAACACACTATAATATGCCAAAGGTACACATACATAAATGTGTGAAAGAGAGTGACAGTGACAAAGAGCCTTCCACCATGAGGTCTGTCCCACCCAGCACACAGCCAAATGGCTACAGCCACAAGATGTGTAAATGTCACTCACCATAGAAATTAGCCACTGGTATACCTCAGCATTATAGACTCTGTCGTGCTAGTGCTAACTGTGCAACATGACTGTACAAGGCAGTAGTCATCTAGCAGTTGTATACACATAGCTGTAGAACATAAACCTGTGTGCACCTGAGTGTGGTGTGTCTACCTCAAGATGAATGGGTTATGGCCCATGGACACACACTGCCCTCCCCATAGCCCTACTATGGCAAGCCTGCTGATGTCAGTCACTGTGAAATACACCTTTGGGGAAGGGATAGCCCAATAATCTCTGTAGTGCATTGTATAACTGCATAATGCTGTAGTGTGACATACTAGTTAGGTAGGAGTTATAATGCCAGATGTGGCAATTGTGTGTCTGTGTAAGGATCAGTGCTTTTTAGGCTAGTCACACTCACTACAATTCAAATGCCCTACTTAGGCAAGCCTGCTGATGTCATTCAATTTGAAATATACCTTTGGGGAAAAATAGCCCATTAATCTATGTGGTGCTTCCTGTAACTGTGTAATGCTGTAGTGTGATAAACTAGTTAGGTAGGAGTTCTAATCCCAGACATGGCAACTGTGTGTGTGTGTCTGTATAGGGAGCAATGCATTTTAGGCTAGTCACACTCACTACAATTCAAATGCTCTACTTTGGCAAGCCTGCTGATGTCATTCACTTTGAAATACACCTTTGGGGAAAAAGTAGCCCAGTAATCTCTGTGGTGTGTCCTATAACTGTGCAATGCTATAGTGTGATAAACTAGTCAGGTAGGAGTTCTGTTCCTAGACATGGCAAGTGTGGGTGTTTGCCTGTGTAGGGAGCAATGCTTTTGAGGCCATTCACAGTCAATACAAGCTCCACTGGCCTTCTTTGTCAACCCTGCTGATGTCATTCCCAGTCAAATACAACTTTGGGGAAGGAGTAGTTCAGTAATCTTTGTGGCGTGTCCTATAACTGCATAATGCTGTAGTATGATAAACTAGTTAGGTAGGAGTTCTAATCCCAGACATGGCAACTGTGTGTGTGTGTCTGTTTGTCATTTATGTCCTGTGTGGAGGTGGCTGTAAGTGTGTAACAACTGGACTCACTGTAGCATGGGTTTTGCAAATTTCTTATATGGCAGGCCAATTATATGTCAAAATGTCCACCTTACAAGGATAATAGATGTCAAATATCTGAGAGGCTGGGGTGCCAATCCATATCCCTACATGTGACATCAAGGCCTGGCAAATAAAGTAAGCAACCCTTGTATTACCCAGAGAACACTCTCAACCCATGTCTCATACACACTTTGTTGGTAGTACCCTGCATATTGCCAACAGATAGTAACCATGGTGTGATAGCAGTGGACTACAGAGGGCATGGCACCCTATCCCATCACTACAATAGGCACATAATTGCAGACAGTGCACCTTCACTATGTTCCCCACTGGATGCCTGCAACAAGTGTGGTGCCATCAAATGTGACCCACAAAGGACATACTGTGCTTTAAACACATACCCTGTATGGACAGATGCCACTGACATCAGGGAATACCTGTATCATACTATCAATGTAGGTGCAGGGTCAACCAGGTGTCCATTACCAGTTCCCACCACACGAGGCCAAGACTGGCACATCTGATGATAACAATCTGTGTATACAACATGGGCCAGACACCCCAGGTACAGTTCCACATGTCACTGAACATGCATGTGGGATGTGTGCACATTCCAGACACCATCCATGTCATGGATTATAGAACATATACATGGCACGCATTGCACTGCACTGGCCTCACACAATAGTAACCCAGGTGACTGGATGGTGAATGTAATACCCACCTGTGTGGGCCAATCCAGACACTACAACCCTGAGCCACACTGCAGACCATTGTCATATGGCCTGATGGCAAGGTATGCCATTCACCTAGCCTTGTACAGCCTTCTGGCATAGTCAACTACTACACACCCGTGAAAGAATGCACCCATGCATGTCAGAACTGGCACCCTGTGTCTGTGTGTGTGGAGTACTATGCTTTCTACCACATTCACACTCACTACAATGTCCATTGGCCTACTGAAGCATGCTGTCTGATGTCAGACACCTTTGCATGCCCTTTGCCCATATAACATCTGGATAACCCTTGTGGTGCATGTGATACCTGCACATTACTGTATTGTGACAAACTAGCTAGTTAGCAAGTCTATTCCTGACCCTGCCAAGTGTGTCAATGTGTGTGAGTCCCTGAGAGAGTGTGACTATGTTGACATTGACACCTGTTCATGTGAACAGGCATGTGTACCACACATACTTTATCACTACTATATCACTGTTGCAGATGTCATTCACCATCAGATATACCTTTGGACAGCTTCCCCAACATATAAGCTATGTGGCGCAAGCAATAATTGCATAGACATGTGATAGCAATACATAGTCTGTCAAGGGTTTGAAACCCTGTACTGGTAGGTGTGTGACACAAACATGCCTAGGTTTTACTCTCCCACCCCATCTCTGACTTACTTTGTCTGTCTGTCTCTCTCACTCTCACCCCCTCTCTGGTGGATGTGGAGAAGTACACCTGCTTAGCTTAGGCAGCAACTTGTGTTTTGTAAGTGATACTCATGATCAGCTGAGGGACTCTACATGAATTGCAGTCCCCATCTAGCTAACTTAATGTGGAACAGCTGTGGTAACATTCCCATAGCCAATGGTATGGAAACACACTCCAATATCTAGGGACATCATTTGGTGTTGGGCCTTTTCATTCACTGTGAGCAGGACCTAAATTTGGTGTTTGGCAAACAGCATCACAGACAGTATTGGCATTTACCTCTAACAACATACACTGTGGAAACAGGCCAACAGACAGGAGGGTGATGTGCCAGACATGACTACAGAATGTAAGTGTGACTCTTCTGCATTTGGAGTAATGTCAGTTTAACAGGGTGTGTGTGGATATGGCTGGTCTACATGATTTAATACCTGTCATGACAGTGTTATGTGTTTGAGGCAACTCCCATCTGTATGGTTATCTGCAGACTGGGCAGTGTGTGGAGCCTTTTGTTTCTTGTGTTACTCAAAGAACACCTATCTGAGAACTGCAGAAGTATACTGTAAGGATTGCAGTCAGTACATTGTGACAGCAATGAGAGTTACTGACTTCATATCCCTCATAGGACATATGCCACAACAAACCCTAGTACGACAGTAAATGTATGAGGTTATCACAGCAACATGCCAATATTGGGCCAGTGTTTGTAGCTCCAGCCACAAGTCTGTCAAGCTTTGTACATATGTCATGTGGTAAGAGGTGCATATGTTCATTATACCATTATTTATTGACATCATACCCGATAACAAGCCAGTCAGATATCAGACTGCTAGACATGTTATGTATAGTAGGGGTTGTTTCTGAGGACATAACTTGGGAATTCTGTGGTTGTGTGTACAGTACCAGGGTCTGTGTACTTATGATGATTGTCAACAGTATGTGTATTGCCCATATATACCTTAGGCTGTGCACAGACTGTGGTAGATGTCATTGTTCTTGGTCCTGTTCTATCTGATGTTACATGCTGCTCCAGTGTATGGTACCCAATTGGCTCACATGTCTGTAGGGATAGACACACACGTGTCCCATAACACAAACAGGCATCGGACCACACTGTGTCCTGACCCAGTGTATGTAGGGTTAGTGTGTGAGTGGCACATATGAGGATGGTGTTTATTAAACAGTCCATATAGTATCATATTAAGCTTGTGTACCATATGTGGCCATGCTGTGTTCACATTAGTTGTGTGTATACACTTTCTCTCAGGTGTCTGTTACTCTGTGCTGTGATATGCATGCAGAGCCTGCTATAATTGCAGGTACATGTGTATTCCCCCATACAACATGTATTCCAGTGTTGTGGCTGTATGCCTGTAGTTTGCACAGTGCTTTGTGACAAGCTTAGCAGCCTAGTGTAATTACCCAGTATGCTATGTCCAGTTATTTGCAAGACATACTGCTGCCAGGCCAACATAACTGTTGTATATTTCTGACAAAGCAGTGGGATTCTGTACAGACGTATGTCACTAACTACTGGGTAGTATGTGGCCATGTGACCTCTGCACCACCAGGTATTATGTGTCAGGACAGACTGGCATGTGTGTAATGCATAAACTGTGTGGGCATATGTAGTCCAGAATTTACATGATATACCCATGTACATAGCTATTAACATCCACATTGTGAGGCGTGGTCCACATGTCTCACATGAAGGTGATTTGTGTACACCTCTGGACTGACCACAGAGTGCCAGAATTTCCACATATATTGGTCATATCTCTGCTGTAGTCCACAGGATCATTACTGTGTTAGCAGTGGTACTGTTCTATGAAGTCCTTAGGATGTCTGTCAGTAGCCAATGGCACACATGTCAAAAACAGATGTGACTTCCCACACACAACATGTCTGTTAAGACATCCCCTGTTACAGTAGCAACAGTCCACATATACACCTGTAATACGTACATGACATCCCCTTGCACTAAGAGGTTGGGACTATTGGTGCTGAGGTACGACTCCACTCCATGTTCTGTACATATATTAAACATATGAGCACTTACAATGTGTAGGCTTCACTTACCAGTGCGCAAATCAGCTTAGCTGTTAAATTGCAGCAATGCTGACACCTGCTAAGCATGGCTCAGCCCTGGTAACCAGTGCTCACATCCCAGCCTCATAACATAGCAGGGTAATGACATCTGTAATAAATATATGTAATGCCGTCTACAATACATGCATCTATGTGCTGTCATTACAGTAGCAAAGGGTGTGAGTGTCATGTCTAGGACACACAAGTATATAAGACCTGTACAACATTGTTATCCATGTGAATGTGTTATATACAAGGGTAGTAAGCCAGGTTATGTGCTGTCACACTGGCATGTCGTGTATCCTGGTGGTACTATTGTTGGCAGTGCTTTTCCAGTCAAGAGTAGAGTGCTAAATGTAGTGCTGACAATAAGCACACCTGCAGGCATAGCAGGACTCTGAGATCTCACTGTCGTGTTACTGGTGTGTGAGCTATGTCACAGTATATATCCCCTACTGGATAATGATCTGATATGTGGAATGTAACTGTAAACTACCATCTGTACAGCACATGTCAGTGAGGGCTTTCAACATGTAGTAATGGCATACATATTGTTGTCAAACGTCTATCTGTCAACACATTCATCCTGCTGCAGAGCTACTTGCCAAGCTGATGTCTGTCAGTCCCTGTACAGATGTTCAGATGGCAGGTATTCAGTTTGGATACATACAGGTAACCTATGCTTGACTGACACTGACATGTCTGCCCAGCTGTGTTATAACTGGCACATATAGGAGACAACACCCTGTACGCACCACATGCCACAGGTATCTCCACTACACTACCACAGTCAACAGAACATGTTTGGGTACAGGTCTCTAAGACAGACACTAACCATGTTATATAATACATGCTGCATATATGTCAACTGGATCACCTCAGTGGCCATTTGCAGGAGGCACCCAGAGAATTGGCTGATGCATGTTACTCTCACCCAGAGGGTCACTACAGTGGTGTCTGTGAATAGATTTCCTGCTGGCACATGGCAGGTGGCATGATACCACTGTACACACATGCCCTACACTACCCATCTCTCCATGGAGAATAGCCAGGTACACGCCAATGACCACCTGCAGTGATGCACCCCAGTACTGACACATGTGTATGTGTGCATTACTGAGGATAGCAGTGTTTGTGTGTTAGTACACCTGTAGTTGGGAACACCATGAGGGCTTTCACAACCACCACAACACACATTGCCAAAGTAAGATGTGTCTGCTACTGTATCAGACATTACATGTACCCTGTTACACACCTCTCCCTAACAGCTACATGAGCCTTTCAGTATCAGCACAACAGTGTTGTACAAATGGGTCGATAGGCATGGGATACCCATTGATTTTGGTAAGTGTGTGTATGTGTGCATATCTGTATATATGTAGGGTACAGGATTCTGAGACCACATACTCCTATTACAATATGCATTGCCACACAATAGAATGGATAGTGTTGTTGCTGCCCATAGGTGAGGCACGACAATGCAACACCCTACTATGCCTGTGGCATGTGCATTATATGCATATCCTTGTAGTACCACTGATGGGGATATACAGTGGGTTGTATTGCAGTCGTGTGCAATGTGTGATGGTGGGTATGTCAGAGTGCCATCATGGGTTCCAGTAAGTACAGTATCCACAGAGGGATGTGGGTGCTGTGTACACTGTCATTACACCATGGTAAACCTGGTATATGTCCCATGTACTACTGTATTGTGACCACTGTCACCATCAACCATACATGTAACTGATACCATAATCCAGCCCAGTTATGCATGTGCTGTGTGCAGCCTACTTGTAGCACATTGGACACACTGATAAGTTAGTTATCACTGATAGGCCCAGGTCTCTCGAATGTGTGTCTGCATGTTATGTGTCTGTTAATGTGTATATGATGGTATGTCACACTATGTATTGTCCATATACAACCATTGCATTCCCCATTACCATACTGTACATGTCTGGGGATGTTCTGCATGTAACATGTAACCTGGAACACACCTCACCTTAAACGCTGTGCGGTGTGTGCAATGAAAGCCACACACTTCAGTAGCACTACATACCTAGGTAGGGGTCTAGTTCCAGTGTTGCCAAGTAAGAGGGTGCATGTATGTGGATGGGTCTACATCAGGTTGCTGATTATACATGTCCCAGTGGGTTACCTCTCCATGTGGCACAGGCAATAACTGTTATACAAACCTGTGACATGTGTTCACTTGTACCCTGGATATGTCACAGCCATGGTGTCACCACAGTGCCATACCCCTTGTGGAATATGACTGCAGACCATCCTCCTGCTGACACATGTATACCTACAACACAAATGGATAATATTATGGAGACCACAATCACACAGTTTTACTAACAGCTAAAATCTTTGCTGGACAGCTACACTACCTGACATGTATGCATTAAACAGTACTCCTGACAACATGTTACACTGCAGTACATTGATACACTGTAGTACAGTCACCATGTGCATCAGAACCATATTAGCCTGTCCCTGCATCAATGTCATGGATGACAGGGATGTGGCACAGGTATCATCATATGCATAGGGTGTGTTGTTGGCTTGTCAGAGTCCGAGGGTGGGCCATACATTTGACACCATGTGTGTGGGTGAGGGGTGTAATTGGGGTTGCCCTAGGTGTGTTTGTATAGTCTGTGGGTATGCATGCACACAGTTTGCCATGTGGCTGCCCTATACAGGTGTTTTTTGGACAGCTGCAGACCATACCTGGCAGCATGTGCAGTTCACCACCTCCAGCCATGGACACGTGGACTGTGCCTGACAGGGGTTCCATGGGCACATCCAGGTACAGGCCTTGATCTGCTACTCTCCCCTGATGATGGCAGATGTCCACTGCAACCAAGTTCCTCCTGGGACTGGCCAGGACTATGTGCATGTGGCCTGCTGTGCTGTGGAGTGGACAACACCCCTTTGCATTGCTGGGGATGGTACTGCCACTACCGGAGTGCCTTGGTGTTTTAGCACATCCATGTTGACTGCCAGCTGTTGTTGTTGCTGGCCTACGTCTACATGGCTGTCGCTGCACTCCCACTACATGTTCAAACATGGACAAACCACAGTCGATGAGGCCCACCATTTCACCCAACCATCTATCCATGACCATTTTATAATCACGGAGGGCACCAGACAGTTCATGGAAGTTGTCACTTGCAGATGTGATAGCAGACCTCTGCAGCCTCAGGCCCTTTCTGATGTACAGTTCCATATATACCTGCACCCCCATGACAGTCTGAAACATGCATCTGGTGGTACCAGTTGTGGACCTTCTGCAGGGGCATGATGACCAGTGGCCCTACCATGAGCACCCCGGTACATCTGCCTATGTGGTGCCCTACCAAACATCAGGCTATGCCTGCTGTGACCAGACACAGTAGACATAGATACCACACTCTGCTGTGCACTGCCACCAACCGCCAACTGCCCCTCTGCTATGGCCTCTTGTGATGGGGTATGTATAGGCACTGTAAGTATGTGCGGGATTGGGGTGGGTAAGAGGGGGATGTCAGATGGTGCAGTTATGGCCCTTGATAACCCTGCCTGTGCCTCAAAAGTACTATCATCATCTTCGGTATCTCTATGGACACCAACTTCAGATTGCATGCAGGAGGGACCCTGACCCACCTCGCCACCTGTGGTGGAAAACAAGAAATGCACTTTACGACCTGTTCATCATTGCATAACGGTACACACATACACACACACACACACACACACACACACACACACACACACACACACACACACACACACACATTCCACCTTAATACCTATCTGTCCCTGATTTTACAGACAGTCCCACATTTATTCACATAAGTTCCCCATCCTGCATCACACTTGGTAACATACACTTATTAATACCACTCATTAATGTATTATTCCTCTAAATACTTAGACGAGTGATCACAACACAAGACCTGTTACTCCATTACCTCCTTGACTTGAGTGGAGTAGGTTTTACTTGGCCTCACTGCTGTCATCCAGTGTTCACCTTGTGTATGTCCGGACATTGTGAGCATGACACCTATATGTTAGGGGCTACTACGTTCACTCCATAATGTCATGCACTGGAGTGCCATGTATATGTATTGCTTAGTACATGCCAGATCTGCTGCTCAATCATCCTATCATGTGGACAACAGTAATATATGGACACACTCCCTGATGTTGTCTAGTGATTCCCCAATGGATCTGTAGTGCTGCATACGTGGGTAGTCATTCACCTCTCTGCTGATTGCAATATTGAGGGCATACCTGGTGTCTACTTTCCCTCCCAATGCATGTTCCATGCTACATACCTTATTATACTATCAGCTGTCCTGTGATTACATATCAGACAAGTATTCCTGGTGTCTCATGTGTCAGTCCATGTCCATGTACTGCACGATCCCAGAGGGAAGTACTGCAATATGAACAACCCCACACTCACACATGTGCATACATAGACACCCACACAAACACACACACATGCACACACACATCCTACATGCATCAACCCCCTCCACTCCACCAGATTTCACTTACAGACATAGTAATTAGGTGTGCAGATGCTGACCGCAATGCATACATTCCGTGGGTGCATATGTGTGCACGCCCTTATCATGACGGTCTGTTGCACCTATTGTTATGTGTACTACAGCAGTCACTATTCCTGGCAGGGATATACTAGCATGGGCCATCTACATTTGCCAGTGTATGGTCAGTCTGCCCTACACATGTCCCCCAACTTTGCATGATTGCAAGGTCTACTTGTGCACATCCCATGGTGTTCACACACTGCCATCACTATTGCTGTGGGGGTATAGTTACATCTGCCTCAGTTCCTGAACCTGACTGTGTGTAGATACAGCCATTCTTAGCATCCTTAGGATCCATGCTGCAGTGCACTGGTGTGTCATGCTGATACACCCTCCCCACCTTCAGCCTTTTTTCAGATGCTTGACAAGTATGGCCTACTCAGTTTGCAGTGTCCCATACACTGAACACCATGTGTTACAGCCTAGTCCCAGCTAATAATGTGGATCACAGTATTATGTTATGCCATAGTGTAGATCTGTAGCAGTTGCCATTGTAATGCTGGTATATACACTGTTGTTGCAAAGTATAAGGGTGATGTTTCACACATGTCCCTACTGTAGGCCATGTGTCCCACCATTTATGTTCATCCTTCTGGACACATTTCACAATGGCAGGATGTTAGTTATCCTGCAGGTGTCTGACATACCCTTCAGATACCCCATCATGGTCACCACTGTGATGCAGTGCATTTAACAGCAACAATAAGTGAATGTGTATGGCATACACATACATGGCATGTATAATGCATGCATAATGGGTAGGGGTGTTAGATGTGTGCATGGAATATACCATAGCCATTACATGCCTGGTGTATTGGCAAGAATCAACATAAACCATACTCACCAGCTATAGCCTGCTACCTTGGTGGTATACCAGAGGGACCTACATAAGAGTGTGAGAGATGCAATGTCAGTGGCCACATCTGTGGCATTGCTACAGGGTGTGTGCAGCATTACAGTACATCAACAATACAAGTCCACAATACTACCACTTATGCACATCTGTTTATTACTACTACTCAACAACAAACTATATATATATGACATCTCACATATGCATGATCTATCTGTACAGATGCAGATGCATACACAACAGTGGTCTACTGATGTGACCTGTGGCCTTACCTACATGATCGTCAGCCACTGTGTGGATAGCTCCCACCTCCACAGTGGTCTCTGCCAGTTGTTGGGTGTGTGGGTGGGCAGGTGCCACGTGGCTGGCGAGGAGCTCCTCAGCATATGTTAGGGGGGATGGATGGCATGACCCCCTCTGTTGCAAGGTGATTCCCCCTGGACTGCAGCAGTACATCGACAGGCATTGCGAAGCAGGTCAGAACAATGATGCCGGACCTGCTCATAACTGTGGTTATGCAGGCAGATATCATTGACCCTGTGGACTAGATCATTCCACAGGGTGGTCCACTCCTGTTGCTCATAGCTGGCCCTGCCAAACAGAACGAGATAGTGCTGTATTAGGTGGTTCAACACAACCTCATTTTCCGCTGCTGAATACGCGGGTAGATGGCCGTGGGACATCTTGCCTGAAAGACATAAAGATGGAAACAGGTCTGAGCAACTCATACAACAAGGTTACTATAGTTCTTAACATACATCTCTGTCACCTCCCCACCATATCAGTGACAACAAATTGTTCACACAACTCAATAGGTATGGCTACAGCTTACCTACCATAGGGACATATATTGTATTGTACCACAATTTGTGCTATATGTTTGTAGCCATGTTCCCTGTGTGGACACTATCATTGCTGGCCTGTTATGGACTATTTCACCTCCATGCCATTGTCAGGGCCACTGTGGTTCCATATATGCATGTGGTATGCTTGCTATGTAATTGCTGCACATCTGTCATTCTGTGTTATTGGTGATATCTATGCATGCTGTTGGACATGTTCTGGGATTGCATGGGCTATTACTACCCACATATGTTCTACAACAGTGACACAATAGCATGTTTAGGGAATAATTGCCAGCAGAACCTTCGCTTGAAAGAAAGTTACTGTTTGTCGTTTTTGCATTTAAGTTACCTGTAAAACATTGCACTTGTTACCTGGCACCTGCTCACTAAAGCAATTATAAGTCAGCACTAAAAATTAAAAGCACTACACCCTCGCTCCCCATTGGCCCTTGTTTTCAAATATAAAGGAATTCCCAATATTATTCTAGCATGTCCAAAGGTCAGTTGTCAATCTCCTCTCTGGTCCAGCTGGTGAATATGGGAATCTTGAGGCAATGTTACAACTGCCTCATGTACACAGACAACCCTCTCCTCCTCCCAACAAGGCTAAGCTCTCTCAACTCAGTACTGGCAAAACCAGTCAGGAGGAGAAGGAAACCACACTCACTACAATTCCAGTCTCACATAGACCTACCACGACAGCAAACCAAACACATAATCACACAAAACCATACTCAGAGGCTCTAAATAAAGATCTGCCTAAGCAGCAGAGACCTCCAAAGCAGACACCCAAGCAACCGCTACCCCAAAAAAAAACACGTGCAACACATATCTCACAAAGCCAGTGTGCCGAACAGTCACAGCCCTTAAGGCTAAACAACACACCTGATACACTTGTAATAGGTGACTCTATCGTCAGGCACACTGACGTCCCGCTCACCAGGCTGAACAAGGAGAAGGTCACGGTGAGCAGCCTGTCTGGCGCTAGGATCCGCCACATAACACAAGCACTCAGGGCACTCCAAGGCAAGTACAAATATGACTCAGTCATTGTCTATGCTGGTGTGAATGACCTGAGACGTACCTCCCTGGACTACATGAAAAGAGACATAGAGGAGCTCTCTGAGCATGTAGCCCAGGCTGGTATGACCCTGACCTTGAGTAGCATCTTACCCTCACCAAGAATGATGCCACAGTATGAAGACAAGATGATCAATTTCAACAATTGGCTTAAGTATTGGTGTCATTCAAAGGGGATCCAATGCCTATCAGCTTGGGATGATATGCACACCACGATGCTTTGCTAGGGACGGCTTGCACCTGTCACCCCTGGGCTTCGGATATTGGCAAAGGCTCTTGCTACCCTCATAGTGCCTTTTTAGGCAAGGCTCAAAAGACAAACCCACCTCCATAGATATCACAAGGGATAAGAAACTAAGAGTAATGCTACTCAACGCTAGAAGTCTAAACCTCAAGATGCACGCTTTCGAAACTCTCCTTTGCATAGAGAACATCGATATCTGTGCAGTAACAGAAACCTGGTTCAGGGGTCGAGAGCACCCCAGCACTACCAGGTTATACCTCATACCATGCTTTTCGGCCCCAAAACTTGGACCGAACCACAAAAGGAGGGGGAGTATCGATATTCATCAAAGATACCCACACCTCCAGGTTGGTGGCAAAGCACGAAGCATCAGAGACTATCCATGTGCAACTAACAGTGGGTAAAACTGCCTTCCAGTTTATAGCCTGCTACAGACCACCCTCCCAAACCCAGGAACCCCTCGGCCTTCCTGAGAACACTGGAAAATATGAAGGTCTCTCGAACACCATTATATTGGGCGACTTCAACTACCCAAACATAGACTGGGAGCATTACTCTAGCTCCAACACCATTGCCCAAAGGTTCCTAGAATTCATAAACTCAAATGCTATGGAACAACTTGTTACCACTCCCACAAGAGGGAAAACATACTGGACCTGATCATCACCAACATGGGGACTCTATGCTCCAGACCAGAAGTGTATCCCTCACTGGTAAGATCAGACCATAAACTGATCTCACTGGATATTCACATCCCGACCCCACCCCCTGCCCAGAAAACCACAGTGAAAAACTTCTCTAAAGCAAATTTCACTCCTCAAAACCGAGGTGGAATCCTTCAAAGCCCGGGCCTGTGGAAAATCGGCCCAGACCGCAGAATCCTTTATAAATGCATTCTATGAACACCTTCAGGACTGCATGGATCATGCAATCCCAAATAAAACCAAGACCCAATCCTCCAAAGGCAGACGATCTGTCTGGTGGACCCCAGCCATAAACAAACTATACAATAGAAGGAGGAAGCTACTATATGATAGAGCAAAATCCCAAAAAGGGAAGGCATCTCTGATCAGTATTAGCAAAAAACTAAGGGCACTCATAAAATCGTCAAAGGCCAGCTTTCGTAGAAAAATTCCACAGGACACTAAGGATAATCACAAGGCTTTCTTTAGTTATGTTAGGAACCTGGGTGGGATTTCCCAGATATGCTCAGAATTAGTCCAAAATGACAAAAATACACCGAACCCACAGACATTGCCAACATCCTAGCTGACAGGTTCAGCACAAACTCCACCCCCCCCCCTCCCCACCAAAAGGGCAAATATCTATCCCAGCAGAGTGCTGGCCCCCTGACATCTCCGATACTCAGGTGGGAGCCGCCCCTCAAAGCAAAAACACAGCATCAATGGGACCAGACGGTGTCCCAGGCTGCGTCCTACATGAACTCCAAGAAGAGCTAAACCCAAACATAAAACTACTGTTCAATCTCAGCCTTACTACAGGATATGTACCCAAAGAGTGGCGTACAGCAACAGTGGTCCCTCTCCACAAAGGTGGTGCCTCAACGGACCCTGGAAACTATCACCCCATAAGCCTGACTAGCTTGGTCTGCAAAGCTATGGAAAGGATCATCATGGCCCTCATAAATAAAGATATTGGGGACCTACAGACACTGGATCCTTTGGCTTTGTTAAGGGCAGATCCTGCCTCTTAAACCTGGTTGACTTCTTTGAAACAGTCACCAAGGCCATTGTGAAGGGAAGGTGGTCCACACAGCCTATCTGGACCTCGCAAAGCCTTGATACAATACCCCACTCGGGCATTATAGATAAGCTCACCAGCTTAAATATAAACCCCTATGTCACTAGATGGGTTGCAAACTGGCTCAAGGACAGAACCCACATCGTTAGAATTGCTGGAGCCATGTCAGACTCCAAACCAGTTACAAGTGGCGTCCCACAAGGCTCAGTCCTGGGACCTCTCTTGTTTGGTATATATTTCTCGGAGGTACAGGCCAACACAGAAGGACTGTGGCTGACCAAGTTCGCAGATGACTGCAAACTGGGTGCCATAATCGACTCTCCAGCCGACACAAGCATCCTCCAAAAGGGCCTCATAGAAACAGACAACTGGTGCCAGAGCCATGGCCTCAAGCTAAACGCCAAAAAGTGTATAGTCATCCCCTTTGGCAAAAACAAAGTGCCCACAAATTACCACATAGGTGGTAATCCATTAAGTACAGAAGAAGTAATTAGGGACCTGGGGACCCAAGTTGATAGCAATCTCTCATTTGACAACCACATGGCCAAAGTGGTTAGAAAAACATTTTATATAGCCCACCTAATCATGAAGGGTTCACATCTAGATTAGGGGAGGTCATCGTGCCTCTTTACTCATCCCTCATCAGGCCCATAATTGAGTACAATGCCCTTTTGGGATGTACCTAAGCAAACACCTGCAGCAACAGGAAAGACCCGAAAAGAACCTCAGCAAGAGGATCAAAGGCTCAAACAGATGCCATATGCTGCCGGTTAAAGAAACTCCATCTCTACTCAGTGGCATACCACCTGCTCAGAGGTGACCTGTGCCTGGCGTATAAGGCCATGTCCAACCCGGAATTAAGGGACATGCTGCACCTAAAATCAAATCCCATCGAGCTACACCGACTTCGAGACTTGAACCTCAGCACTGAAATAAATAGGACATGCTGGAGGACAGATTCATAACCCAGAGACTCCCTTCACTCTGGAATAAAATCCCAGTCCAGGTTAGGCAGAGTCCCTCATTGACTCTTTTCAAGAGGAATCTTGATGAGTGGATGGGAGATCGTAGGTTTACCCCGGGTATCACTTCTGTGTCACTGTTAGACAGAGGCACAGTATACTAACCTCGAAAAAGGGCATAGCAAAATTAATTTAAAATGGGTGGCGAAAGCCAAACATACTCTGGCTAGGCTTATAAATGCCCTAGGGCAGATAACCTAGTATGAACCTATGAACCTATGAACCTATGAACCACCTCTCCCACCTCATCTGGCCATGTTACCTGGCCACATCACATGTGGGACCCACCCTGGGGCCTCCTCATCTACTTGTCCAGCACTACCTTCAGGTGGAAACACCACAGGGGATGTTGTCCTCCTGGGGGCGCACACAGTCATGATCCTGTTACCCGAGATCGGGTCCAGGGTCTGTTCCATAGGAGGCTCCACAGACACTTGTGGGATGTGCTACAGCACCTTGAGGCACCCAGTACACATTCACAGGGTCCACATGCTTCTCCTGCTCAGCCTCCAGGCCAGGCACCTTCAGGGCCATGGACTGCTGTTGTGAGTTGCAATTGGTGGGGTCTTGTTCCCAATGTTTCCTTATTGGGGCTCATGGGGCTTCCACATCGCAGACCACACACACACCATCCAGGGTGTTTACCCACCACATGTGTCATATACCACCCCTGTAGGCTGTCCTCTATATCTATCAACCCAAACCACCTCCACAAATATACCTGCTATCCTTCCCCATATTCCCATTCCCTACTTCACAGACAAGGGCAATGTGGTCCCAACAAGGGGTTCACATGTGACATACCTGTCCATGTTGCACACACTTACAACTGTATATATCTATGTGTAGTGCTATGTATGCTATTCCCTCACACATAGCATGCAGCACTGTGGTGGTAATATAGGGGACATGTATTTACATGCATATATGTGTGTGTGTGTGTGTGTGTGTGTGTGTGTGTGTGTGTGTGTGTGTGTGTGTGTGTGTGTGTGTTTCTATATATGTAGACATATATGTGTGTGTGTGTGTGTGTGTGTGTGTGTGTGTGTGTGTGTGTGTGTGTGTGTGTGTGTGTGTGTAGATATATATTATGTTGTATATAGCATGGAACCTCCTTCCAGCTAACATTACTTTGCTCTTCTCCCTATCCCAGTTCAAAGCTAAACTCAAACAACATCTGGCACTAAACTGGCTTTGCCACTGTAACAAGCCTGGCTAACCTTCACCATGAATGTATATAATCTATTAATCAAATTACTGTTATTTTTTCCCCTGACTGTTACCAGGGGTTACTCGAACTTGCGATCTTGTCTATTTTATGTCTGCTTATGTCATTAGTAAATATCTCATCTGTAATATGTCTTCTTTGTTATTATTTATCTGTTTGCCTTGGTAATATGCCTTCTTTGTTATTACTTATCTGTTTACCTTGAAACTTTTCTCCCCGGGCCTCCACTGAAAATGGACATTAATCCAGTTGGATTATTCCGGTCAACAAATGTAAAATAAAATAAAATAAATAAATAAATAAATAAATAAATAAATAAATATATGTGTACATATGGGTATCTGTATATCTGTAGACATACATGGAGATATATATATATATATATATATATATATATATATATATATATATATATATATGTGTGTGTGTGTGTGTGTGTGTGTGTGTGTGTGTGTGTGTGTGTGTGTGTACATATACATACCTATATATGGGGTACATTCAGACATCAGGTCCACAATCTCTAACTCTCCTTCCTGCACAGCTGCACTGTTCTGCCTTGCTGCAACACAGACAGGTGCCACATATGGACACAGTATAACATTAGGGGCTTATATACAGTACCAGATTGCAGGTAATCATATTACACAACTATGGCATTTCAGCATAGTACAATAAATGTTAACCTGAGTGTCCTGCAAGTGGTGGGCTCTGGAACCCACATGTCCATCATTATGGCATTACTTTCACCACCAGCTATTGGCCACAGTAATATACATCCTTTCCATTACACAACACACACTATGTTGGCTTACATCTTGTCGGTCGGTGCTGCTCTGCACAGTTGATGGGTATGACCCACTACCCACAGGGACAGACTCTAATGTCTATAGCAGTTGTTCAGCTGAACATCATTACAACAGCAACACCTGATGGCACATATATATCATTCCACATCATTTATCCCAGTATTATGGAAAAGTACTACAGTCAATTACATGCATACATACTTCACATACCTTTGTGGGAATGAGGTCTGTTGTGGATGGTGTCCTTGTAGGAGTTTTTTTTATTTTTTCTCCTTGGCTATGGCCTTAGCCTGCTTCCTTTGTTGCTGTTTTTGGTTTGGTTGTGGTTCTGGTTTTGGTTCTGGATCTGATTTCTATTTTTCTCTCTCTCTGTGTGTCTCTCTCTCTCTCTCCCTGCATCTCTCTCTCTCTCTCTCTCTCTCGCTCTCCAGTAAATGGATTGAACTGCTTGGAATAGATTGCAGCATGGCTTTTGTAGGTCTTGCACATGATCAGATGATGGCCTCTTTTCCAATCAGTGTCCTCCACTTGCTACCTGCATGCATCATGCTGTGTAGTACTTGCAATTACCACTGTCATAGCAGCCCACTACTATAAATCCCTATATCATATGGGCATGGTCGCTTTATCTTTGCTGTATGGTGGACATCCTTCCTGTGTGCCGGCAGCAGTGTTATAGACAGCAGGTAGCAATACCTCTTACAAGAGAACTTGCACACTCAGGCCAGCTGCATATTTGTATGAGTTCCAGAACTACAGACAGAGTGTGAGAAGTGTTGTTGTATGCATTGTATAGCACCAGTGTTACAGGGTTTGTGTGTACATACTAGTTTAACAGGGACTGCAGTCTGTCTGCATAGCTCTCAACTTTGTACCTATCCACTTGATGGCCAGAGGTGTGCCTGTTATGTTTTGCCTGTCCACCACACAGGTCTTATGTCAGATAATATCACTGGCACTGTATGTGTTGAGTACTATCAGTACATGGCTACATCCATTTGTGTTTCTGACTTCATATTCCTGACTAAGGGTATGTTGCAGACTATCCTGTAACACCAGCAACTTGCTTAGTGTATGACAACACTATTTCACATATGGGCCTGTGTTCCAGCCTCTGTCCTCCACCTACATACCAGGCTTTGTCCATATAACATGCTGTCAAGGGGTGTTGTGTAGTGGCCTATGAGTATGTCATGCTGCCATTCCTGCCATCATTCCACTGCTGTTGTGGCCCCCACACATATTGTGGGGTTGGGTCCATATATGTGTGGGCTTCATCTGCACAATACATGTGTGCCCTTATGCAGTCCAGAGGTCAGTGTATGTAACAGTGATATATGCCCCTGCATGTCAGTCTATGGGGGGGATGCACCATAACTAACCTAGGCTGTTACAACACATGAAGGATATCAGGATAACATGTGTTGAAAATGGGTTCTACACATAATTTCAGATTTATGGCCATTGAAGTGGTTAGTGAAAATGATAGAGGGGGAGACATGATCAACAAAACAGAAACTTCAGAAGTAAGGTGGATAGGAGGATAGTTAGGTTAAGAGGTAACAGAGGTAAGGGACTAAATGACAGGATACCATTAAAGCCTATACTAAAGAACACGTCTCTACGTTAATGAGACCTAGTATGAATAGGAATTATGTCAGCAGCAGCATTAATTATGTATGTTAAAATGAAAGTTATGAAGTTTACAACAGAATGGTGTACATTTAGGATGAAAACTGAAGTATAATACTGGAAATAGTTAAAGGATTTATTTTACTATTTTTTATGCATATATTTTTTATATTTTTATATATTTGTATATGTGCTTTTTATATCAGTAATGTTTGAATAGAAATAATGCAAGTGATTTAAGTAGAGTTGAATATCTCTTTAAAATGAATGGGTAATTATTACTTAATTGTTATTACCAATTTAACTTGCCTTATAAATAAGTGGATAGTACTTTTATTGTAATGGCCTGATGAAGTGGGAGGTAGTCCCATGAAAGTGCTTACCTACTGAATTTTCGTAATAAAGCTGTGTTTTATCCTACAAGACTTGCTCGAGGAGAACATTTTTTTCAAATAATTATTTGGTATAACAAGTTTCTGCTTGGTATATGTTCCCAGGATTTTTGTGTGCACACACAGCTAAAATAAAGTGTTTGCAAGGGGGCAAGCCCCCCTGCACCCCCCTACTTAAATATACCAACTCCGAGATCATGCTACAATGAAGAGAACGTTAATGCTCCTGTTGCACGTATCCTTCTGTTCACTGTAGAGCGATCTCGGAGTTGATATATTTAAGTAGTGGGTGGAGGCACACACACACACACACACACACACACATATATATATATATATATATATATATATATATATATATATATATATATATATATATATATATATATATATATATATATATATATATATATATATATATATATATATATATATATATATACACACACATATATATATATATATATATATATGTATATATCTGTTTAGATATAAATATATAAACACACAAACATATGCATCTACACGTTTAAATACATTCCCTGTACTGTTGAATGCCTGTGCTGGATGATATGTTTGTAAAAACATCAGGGTTATATAAATCTGACATGGCTTAGTGGGAAATCACTTTGGCTATGGAGTCTAGGGTCCTGGGTTCTAGCCTTGCAGAGGCTGCTTTTTTTTTTGCTGGCAAGGGCCATTGGATACAGAGTGATTAAGGCACTTTTAAGCAGTTGTAAGCGGGTTTGTGCAGAGGTAAGCACTGCTAACTTCCGGTTACTGTTTTTTATACTCAGTTAGCTTCTAAATTGCTTAACTTGTGTAGGCATTGCTTAACCCCATGCAAACAAGCTTAAACCCGTTTACTGCTGCTTAAAGGTGATTACTCTCACTTACCCCCATGCTAATTTCTTTAAAAGAAATGAAAAAGAGTTGATAGGAAAGTGGTGAAAAAGGGGCACAAAGAGGGAAAGATAGTAATGAAAATAGCTAGGGATGTGCAGGAAGGGTGTAGGGAAGGTCCATAGCTGCCCATTTCCTCTGCAGCAAGAGCTGTGCATATACACTGAATTTGGAAATAGATTTGGACACTCATATCCCTGAGAGAAGGGTGAGGACAACAATAATATGTTGTTAAGACAATTAGACCAGATTACGTGTCCAGTGAACATGTGTACAAAATGGACAGCTATGTATGGGGCGAGATTTTTGGGGGGGAACAGAATGCCCTTTTTTTCAGGTGGGAGTGGGATGTTGGGGAGGGATAGTAGGTATATTCAGGGAGGTAGATTGGGTAGTTTAACAGACAAGACAAACAAGACGCACACAGTGGTGGTATATGACACATGTGGGGGGTAAACACCTTGATGGGGAGGGGTGCTGGGAAATCGGAAGCCCATGAGCCCCCAGTGAAACAGTGGGACTGAGGTCCCCACCCATGGGCAGTCACCACTGTACTTTCACAGCCCCAAAGGTGGCTGTGCTGGGGGCTGAGTAGGAGAGCCAGGCCAACCCTCTAGTCATGACACATGGCCCTCAAGCTGGCGTAGCAGATCTCCGACCTCCCTGAGGAGCTCGCTATGCACCACGACCTGGACCTTGTGATGGGTGATAGGTTTCTATCCATGCCTGCTCCTGGGGGGGGAGGGCAAGCCCCATCCCCTGAGCCGGTTCCACCCGAAGGTGGTTCAGGACCAACGGACGAGGAGGTCCCGGGTTGGGCCCCAGACGTGCTGGTGACTCGTGCCATGGCCAGCTGAGGTGAGACAGGTGGGTCCGCTGGGACCCGCCTTCCCATACGGGTTATGGTGTTTAAGTTTTATCACCATATGTGGGTTAGTAATAGTCAACACATTCCAGGATTAGGTATAACAGCATGCATAGATATTCCCATTAACCCAAACACCAGATATGGAACAGTTGCATAGCACACAGAACACATGCATATATGAGACCACAGTGGTCATTACAACAGCATGCAGGTACATTGATGGCAGCATGCCACCAATGTGGGAGTATTTCAACATAGCACATGCATAGAAACAGATTTAAATAATTATCAAATAATAGGACCTATGTCCCAACATTAGAGTTAAGTCAGCACATACCAATTGAGTTGTGTATTTAGTTTATAGTTGCAGATATGGTGGGGGGAGAAAAATGTCAATTAACAACTAGTATATTCCTGTAGTTAGCAGTACTTTCCTAGTCAGTGCTGGGATCTGTACCTTACAAGTATTAGTACACTACCCTATTGCCTTAGTTTTGACAGTGGTATAGCTGTCGACAACTATATACATGAACTGGCTTTACCTGTAGTATACACCTCTTACCTGGTATACCTATGGAGATATTGTTTGTTAACACTACCTAACTGTTTCTACACATACTCCCAGATTCCAGGTTGATGTTATGCACATACCTGTCCATCTCTTTTTGCACACACTCTGGGCATGTCTTCACCACATGCAGGTGAACTGGGACATATTTCCATTATTACCCTCTTAAACCTTTAGTGACTTTTACAATGACAGGTTTGTTTTATTTGACATTTTCCAAATATGTGCAGGTCTGACAGTTATATGACCTGCCCTGATATGGCAGGGGGCAGGGTAACAGCCAGCAGACATGGGTCAAATAACTGGACATTCTGGACATTTCTGTACACTTGTGGGGTATGATTCTGCATGCAGCTTACTACCACTTCCAGGATTCAAACCATGGCTGTGTCTGCTAAAAATAAGACACTGTCCATCACAGCTGAATGTGCAGTATAGGTAATGCTGTGTATCTCTTGTCTGATTTCTGTCTATAATTCTCCTGTGGTTTTACATTCTGACCTTGTAATTACAGCACTCTTATACAGGATTGCCTAGATAGTTGTATTATGTAGTACAGTGTGGGTGACAGTGATGAGTAATACCTTATTATTCAGAGCAACTGCAACACTAACAATGCCATACAATACCAGAGTAAACAATACCAGTACAGGATATCAATCTTTTATTTATAGGCACAGTGTTCATATCTGACAGACCTGTGGGAGCAATGTTTGCTAGTACTACCTGCATGTTGCCACCCAAATTACCAGTTTCCACATTAGTATTATGCACATACGTCTCACTCTGTTACTGTACACACTCTGGTCACAGCTTGACAGCATGGGGGTGGAGATGAGACATACTTGGCTACTTACTCTCATAACATTTTTGGAGGTTGCTAGAGTGACAGGTTTGTTGTTATAAATGTCTGACAATCAATTGTATGCCTTGTTTGCTGCCTAAACCTCTGGGATCATCCCATTGGTTTGCCAGGGGGACAGGGTGACAGGCAGCAACTATGGGCCAATTTAGTGGACATTCTGGGCATTTCTGTAAACTTGTGGGGTATGATTCTGCATACAGCCTACTACCACACCCAGGATTAGAACCATGGCTGTGTGTGCAAAAAGTGCAACAGTTCATGTTGCAATTGAGTGTGCTATTTGGATTTTGTTATCTGTCTTTTCTGTGTTTTCTGTCTAAATCTCTCTCAGTTGTACTATTTGACCTCTTGGGATTACAACAGTCATATGCAGACATTTCTACACAATTTACTCATGTAGCATAATGTGGATAACAGTGCTTACTACAACAGTATTATTAAGTGATTGCAAGTGTACATTACCATATGATACCAGAGTGAAGGCATGCAGTCCAGCAGTTAGACCTTAATTGTCAGGCTATTATGCTTTTATTTACATACAACCTATATGAGACTCTTCCTGCCCTATTCTCTGGTGTATGCAGTACATGCCTTAATCAATACAGGTGTTATACAGGCAATGAGCTTACTTCTGCTTTTAGATTTATTTCCTATGACAGTACATGCAAGAGTATTACTAACCTGCCTTGCGTCACAACCACTCCAATCTACAGCTATGGGCCTCCTGGTTCATAGCCTGCTCACTTGCAACTGCAAAAGTCATAAGAGGAATATTAAGCCATACCTGTCCATAATATACATGAGCTGGCAATTAAACAGGTAGTGGACTGATACTTACACATGGCTGGGACTTCCCCTGTCCTCCTAGCTTCTTGGATCCACTCATCCAAGAGATCCCCCTTTCACCACTTCAGGTAGGCATAGTGATACCTGACCTGCTCAGCAATTTGGGGTATGCCATTGGCACTGGTGAGGTCACAGGCAAGACGGTCCCAGGCTTCCACTTTCTATTGGGAATCCCGGTACTGGCCCTGCAGCAGTCTCTGGTCATGGTCTTTCACAAGGAGTCCTGCCATGACTATGGACTTCTGGATGCCCCAGTGCTGCACCTGAAAGTGCACACCCTCTCCCATTCCAGATATAGTGCCTATAAGGGGAAGCTACAACCAGTTATGAGATGTATTCCTGCCTGTTGGGTTTAAATAGGGCCGGTGTCCCACACTTTGCTGTGACTGGATGGTTTTGTAAAGGCTAAGCTATAGGCAAGCATGCTTACCTAAGGTTGGCATTGCTTAAAGGGGTATACCAATGGGCAGATTGAGTTAGCTGGCCTACACATTGCTTACACCTACTAAGCTGGGCTGTGCAATGCTTAGCATTGCTTAATATTTAAGTTGCATTATATTTGCACTGTGGCATTGATTTATTATCCATTACATATTATAATATATGTTTAGTATCCATGATTCATGTGTACGTACACTGTATGGGATCCTTGTGTTTATTAGGGGATTTCAACACTTTATTACAATGACACCTCACATCTGGGCTTAATGCAGTACTCCAGTTCACATATTTATGTCCTGTAGTTGGTTATACAATATAAAACTGTATATAGATTCCTTTCACATGTTCAGTTTGTATTTCCTATGGTGAGGATCTGTTTGGTGATACCTCAATCTTATGTACTGCTGTGATGGCTTAGGACAATGACACCTCACATCTGCATTTAATGCTGTACTCCAGTTCACAAATATATGTTATGTCATAGGTTATGCAACAAAATAAATTGATCATAAAGTGATTTGATATGGAAAATGGATTGTACTGGAGTGGGACTCGAACCGGGAATGACTGCTTGCAAGGCGAATGCTCTGCCCACTACACTATGCTGTACTGCTTCATTTGCATATATCTTGCCTTTTATCCTCGTGTGCCATTTAAGCTGTATTAACCGTAGCTAAGCGATGGGCAAACCCGTGCATCTACGATTAAATTTGATCAGTTTCATAAAAAAAATTATTTATATTTAAATGTTGTGACTATTGCTCTTGTACACTTGGGGGGATGTTGCTGGGAGTATGCGACCACCTATGAGCGGTCTCACTCATTCTTACTTCTATACTGCTGTTCCTGATTGCAGGGGCATGTATATTCTGGGAGCTCTGCTCTCAGACATGCCCCCTGCACTTCTACACACTCCATGCCTGTTTAGGAGCTCAGGCAGCACGCCTTCATTACTATGCATGGCGTGCTGCCGTCCTGCTCCTAAAGGGCCGCTTCCATGCAGGATTAAGCTAGTCCTGCATGGAATGATAGTGAATCCAGGGGATAGTGTTTTATATTTACCTTGTGGTTGTAAGGGTATGCACACTTTTTAGTGACCATAACTCTCTTGCAGGCTACAAGAAGTCCAAAAATCCAAATGCTGGTTACCAATTTATTTGTGATGAACAGGGGTATAATTCCTTAATGTCATCAACTAATATGTGATATACAGGGTTATGGGATTCAACTCTGGCACCACTACGGTTATGTAAGTACAACAGAACCAGCAACATGGGGTTTGAATCCCACCATTTGTATCAGATAATATACAAAGGGTAATTCATCTTAAGGGTGCACAGTAATTACACATTGCTCCCTTGGACATTGCCAGTTACTTCTAAATAAACTTTTCACTGTACAGCTACATATCAAAATTATAATCAGTAGCTTCTCAGAAGTTTACCCACCTCAGACTGAGCCCAGTGCCTTCCAGTGTGTTATTAACAACTGTAGTTAAAACTTGTCCAAACTTATTTTGCACACATGTTGATACCATATTTTCCAGAATGGGCAGGGTAAATTGTAACTTTCCTAATCCTCTCCTATCCCAAGTGTATGGTACACTGCCATCAGTTAGTCAAGAAGAACAAAATGAAAGCACACTACCCAGGATTCAGCAAGCTCTTCATGGCATACAGGAATAGTGCAGGAGCTGCTGGAGGCAATATGGCTGCTGAGAGATCCAAGAGCAAGCTCCCAGGCTGTGCACAAGCGCTCCTGCACTATTCCTGCACAGACACAGCTGCTGTTGCAAATTACCCCATTTTCAGATGAAAACCATGCAAATGAGGTGAATTTGTGATCCAGAAAGTTTGCAGCCATCCATGCAGGACTAGTGTAACCTGTAGAAATGTACTGGGTTAGTAACCAAGTACATTTCTGCAAACTACAAAACGGAGCTATGACAGCTCCAAATAAAGGGTGTATATAATGTGTAAAGCATGCCAATGGCCAAATATATGGCCACTGGCATGGAAAACAGTTGCAAAAAAAAAAATAACTTTAATTTTTTTTTGGCTGATATCATAGGGCAGTGGCGCCCAAATGGGATCGTCCGGAAAATAAAAGAAAAACCCTAAAAAAAGCTTTCCCTGCAAAATCACAATTTTGCCATTATAGTTAATGGCAGGCAGAAAACAACAAGGCCAGTGAATAGTGGTTGCTAAGGGGGAGGGCTCAGTGTGGAACTTGTAACTAGGCATTAGCAGGCAATCCTATGCAAAAGAGGGGAATGATACTGAATCACAGATTTTCCCTTGTGGCTAACCTGCACCCAACCGTGTAGGTACAGGAAGACCATGGTGCAAGCCTAAGAGCTAGCTAACATCATAGAGGGGTGTGTCAGGCATACTGTAAGCTTATTGGAGCTCTGTGGCTTGGGTTTACCCTAAGCTTAGCAGAGCTAAAAAAGGGGGTGTGTGGAAGCTGTCAAGCACACTTTACATTGCCTAAATAGGTGTGCATGCTGTGCACTGGGTTTTAAAAAAAAAAGTAAACTAGGAAATAGCAGCACCGTGCACATCTGAGCACTGTGTTTGAGTGGTGCACCTCTGGGCTTAAACAGGAAGGCAATGGGAAGGGAAAACAGCAGTAGGAAGGTAATCAAGGGGAACTAGCATAGCTGGCAGGGGAAATGTATCAGAATCAGCCAATTACACAGGCAGCAGCCCAGCCCAGCACACTACTATAAACTATGCAAACACCTTTCCCTCTGGTTTTTCCCACAAAATCTACACTACCGATGCACACAGATAGGGAAATTTTACCTAACAAAAGCAACAAAATGATAGGGGCTATATTAACTCATAAATCAACATATGGAAGAGGCTGAGGGTAGTGAGGATGAGAATGCTGACAACCAACCCACAGTGAGGAGAAGGTGAAGAGTGTACAGACCCAGGGTAACCTACCAGGAGCTACATGAGCTAGAGATAGTGGAGCGCTATAGGGTGGACAGGGACCTTCTACAGCAAATTGTTGAGCTGTGTTGGCCACACCTCATGCACAGAACCAACAGAGGGGAACCCATACCAGTGGATATCAAGGTATGTGTAGGCCTAAGAATACTAGCCAACTGGGGATATCATAAGGATCTCACAGGCATCAGCATCCAGGGTAATCCACCAGTTCCTGGATGCCATGTCAGCACATGCCGGTGAGCACATATATTTCCTCAACACCTGTGAGGCATTGACCAGCAATATGTGTCTCTTCCACCCACATAGCAGAATACCCTGAGGTAGTGGGTGCTATAGACTGCACACACATACACATCAAAGCACCACCCGGTGAGCGAGGTAGGGTCTACATAAACCGCAAGGGCTTCCCCTCCATCAACTGCCAGGTCATGTACGATGCCCAGGGCATTATAATGAATGTGTGTGCTGGCTGCCCTGGAAGCTATCACGACTCCCACATCTGGCATATGATGCAGCTGTACCAGAGATTTGCCAGTGGGGACATCTAATATGGCCACCTAGTGGGGGATGCTGGTTATGCACTAGAGCCGTGGCTGATGACACCCATCAGAAATGCAAACACACCCGAACAAGAAGTCCATAATGAGGCACATACACAGACCAGAATCATAATGGAGCATGTGTTTGGGAAGCTCAAGTCATATTTCTGGTGCCTAGACATATCTGGTGGAGCCTTGCAGTACTCACCAGCTACCTGTACCCAAATTGTCATCTTATGTGCCATGCTACACAATATGATCCTGCGGAAACAGCTGCAGCAGGAATAGCATAGGGCAGGGCCACACAGCCCCCCCACCATTGCCAAGGCCTGCACAGGCACAGAGTGACTCTGAGGAGGAACAACCTGAGGCAAGGCATAGCACATACACTGACACTGTAGGAACCCAGGGAATGACACCTCTCTCTGACTCGCACATACAGTAAAAGGGATGCCAAACATGACACTACCTGTGCTTAACCATGTATAGGGAGTGTACTATGTGCATCCGACATAGTCACCCCTCCAGCACCATCCTCAATACTGGCACAGCCACAAGGTAAGTCACTCTCCCTATCAATTGCTGAATGGAGTAGTATGTTTTGTTGCTTGTATCTATGGTACGGATGCGAGCATGCAAGGGAATTGGGTGGCTGAATGGGATGCCAGCAGATAGTAGACTCCTATATTGGCAGCATGAAATCTGTAACAAATGCTGGTATCACCATAGTAGCCAGTACTAGAGAAGGTGACAAAACCCACTGCAGAAAATGTGGTGGGCCAAATGTGTGTCCATAGGACACACAAATGCCAGTCAGTGAGGCTCACATACCCAATAACAGTCTCAGCCAGTAGGACAGGCATAGACAAACACAAAGAAAGGCTGTGCTAAGGCCTCCGATTGATGGCTATGCAGAACAGCCTCCCTCCAGACCTATGCAGACAGACTACAACAGGTCAGGCAGTGGGATGTAGGTCAATAAAACCTAAGAACAGTAATACACTGATATGCCTCTAGTCTGCATGATAGGTCAGAATACAGAATGAAATGGAGTACCTGACATACCAGTACAGTCATAGCAAATGTGTACAGTTGTCAGGTGTGCCCCCCCCTACAATCCTATGTAGAAATGTAGTAACATGTATGTTTAGGTATAGTAACAGTGGAGCACAGATTACCTGAGCCAGCCAAAGTAGCAGGATAGATTGTAGCACCTGCACAATATGCATGGCTGTGTGTGTCAGGTTGGTGTGTGTTGTATATTGTGTGAGAATGGCCAGCATGTAGGTATGGTGGGCTTTGTCATGGTGGCCATTGGCCAGAACTGCCAATGACAGGGCCAAGTTCTCACAACTGCAGTGCTAAACACAATGCATCCCAGCAAGACACATTCCAGCAGTAAGCCATAGTAATTGTTTGGATGTAATACCTGTCACCATCTGAAAGATGGACATGGCATGAATGTGGACCCAGACATACAAACAGTACACAGGTGGAAGTACCCTAGATGGACAGTGTATAAAATTTTACTGTCAAATGGACACACCTTTGGAATTGTACATACAGGTTAGCAGCACATTAGTTGGGTTTGTAGTATGGAATACTGATGTCGTCTGGCCAAACACTGGCAGACCACAAAGGTCACAGGTATGAAGTATTGAGAAACCGCCGATGTCCCTGCACAAGCCAGCATAAGTGGAATGCCTCACATATATCTGTGAGTCAGCTGAAAGTAGCTTCCATAGCACACATGGACCCAGCTTACTCCACCATCAGCCACAGGTACCTCACAGGTCTTATGCCTGCTGTTGGAAATGAGTACAATATGACCCCCACCTCTGAATTGAAATATCCACAGAACGCAGCATTCTGAAGAGGTGTCCCATGCATGTGTGTCCCTAGCTGTAAGCAGCACCCTGGCAGCATCCACACCACTGGATCAATAATGACAGAAACTATTGACATTAACACCTTGCACACCTACCCTGTTACCCCAGGGGAATATAGTGGCTTGCAGCCCTGGACTGTAGGAGTGACACAATGCAACAGCCTGCTACAGATGGCCTGCATCACTACCAAATGTCCTACAGTCCTCTGTCAAAGGCCTATGTCTCACCCGTACTGCCAATGTATGTTATCTCATGGACTCCCAAATAACAACATAACACAGTCCACAGAACCCAAATGCAAGGCCACATCGACAAATCCCAGTAACATGTCCAACATGTCCTACTGCATGAACTGTGGACCAACCCCAAAATACTGCTGGGATGAAGTGATAACTATAGGGAACTTATCAGATAATGTTTGCATAATGTTTGAATAAGGATAGAATAACAGAGCGTCAGAGTAGGAGCATGGACGCCATGGAATGTGTGAAGTCTGATACTCAGCCGTGTGCACATACTATCCCTGCCTGCAAACACAGGAATGGGTGGCTATAAACCTGCTTGTAAACCACAATGTGAAGGGGTAATGACCAGAAATATGAGCCCTGCTGTGGGTAACCTGTGTGAATCTGTACAGCTGTGAGGTATGGCCACAGCAGGATATGGCCATACAGTCACGTTGATGGATGTACAAGCATGGGATCCTCAGCCACCACTGTACCAAGGTGCTGAGCCATTTACACAGACCCATCAGCAAGTGTCTGCAGCTTACACTCCAGAATGGCATGATTGTGCAAAAATATGTAGGCTGCAGACCACAATACTGGACACAGCTGCATTCACCCTGTGTTCCCCAGGAAATTACTGCAAGCAAATATGTATACCTGACAGTAGTTGATGACATAAAACATCACAGTATAAAACAGTACATATGTCTGACTATCTCTGCTAACACCAAAACCATGTAGCAGAAGCAGCACATACACAATTACCTACAGTAACCCACTATCCTTTGCCCATTTTGACCCCATATTGTTAACCAATCTACAGATATCCTGCAGAAACAGGTTGCTAGCTGTAAGTGTAGAACAGAAATGCCTGCACTGGTGTACAACCTATCTGGAATGGATTCACACATAAAATACAAAAGGTAATACTGGGCATGCTCCCGTGCTTAGAGAAACGAAGCCCATGTCTGACAACAAGTTAATGAAAGGTCATACTGGGCATGCTCCCACACTTACAAAAATGAAGCCCATATCTGGCAACAACAGTAGACTATACATATCTGACAGTCACAGATGTTTGTGTACACACTCCACATTGCACACCAATCATGCTTTGCACACACATTGGATAGGCATACACACATATATCCAAGGACAACACACTATAATAGGCCAAACTTACACATACATAGATTTGTGGAAGAGAATGACAGAAAGTGACAAAGAGCCTCCCACCATGAGGCCTGTCCTACCCAGCACACATCCAATTGGCTAAAACCACATGATGTGCAAATATCAATCACTGTAGACATTTGCATCTGGTAACCCTCAACACTATAGTGTCTGTGATGCTTGTGATAACTGTGTAACATGACTGTACAAGTCATTATTCATCTAACAGTTGTATACATGTACCTGTTAAATTTAAACCTGTGTGTGCCTGAGTGTTATGTGTCTGCTTCCAGATGAATGGTTTATGGCCCATGCACACACAATGCACTCCCCTTGCCCTACTTTGGCAAGCCTACTGATGTATTTCAACTTGAAATGCACCTTTGGTGAAGGAGTATCCCTGTAAGCTCCATGGCATGTGCTAAAACTGCGTAATGCTATAGTGTGATGTACTAGTTAGGTAGGAGGTCTAATTCCAGACATGGCAACTGTGAGACTGTGTGTGTGTGTGTGTGTGTGTGTGTGTGTGTGTGTGTGTGTGTGTGTGTGTGTGTGTATGTGCGTGTAGGAATCAATGCTTTTGTGGCCATTCACAGTGACTACACTCCCCATTGCCCTACTTTGGCAAGGCTGCTGATGTGATTCATCTTGAAATACACCTTTGGGGAAAAAGTAGCCCTGTAAGCTCCATGGCATGTCTTATAACTGAGTAATGCTGTAGAGTGATGTACTAGTTAGGTGGGATTTCTAATCCGAGATATGGCAACTGTACCACTTTGCATTTATGTGTGTTTGTTTGTCTGTGTAGGGATCAATGCTTTTGAGGCCATTCACAGTCACTGCAATTGCCATTGCCCTACTTTGGCAGGGCTGCTAATGTCATTCACTTTGAAATACACCTTTGGCGGAAGAAGTAGCTTTTTAAGCTGTGTGGTGCATGCTAAAACTGCATAATGCTGTAGTGTGATGCACTAGTTAGGTAGGAGTTCTAATCCTAGACATGGCAACTGTGAAACATTGTGTGTATTTGTTTGTATGTGTAGGGATCAATGCTTTAGAGACCATTCACAGTCACTACAATTTCCATTGCCCTACTTTGGCTGGCCTGCTGATGTCATTCACTTTGAAATACACCTTTGGGGAAGACGTATCCCAGTAAGGTCCATGGTTCCTGCTGTAACTGCATAAAGCTGTAGTGTGATGTATTAGTTAGGTAGGAGTTATAATCCCAGACTTGGCAACTGTGAAACTCTGTGTTTGCTTGTGTGTGTGTGTGTATGGATCAGTGCTTTTGTGGCCATTCACAGTCACTAGGTCCTCCTAAAAATGGAGAATATCGATATCTGTGCAGTAACAGAGACCTGATCCAAGGCTCCAGAGAGCACCCCTACAATACCAGGTACAGCTTTTACCACACCTGTTGACCACCAAACCAGAACCAAAACACTAATGGTGGAGGAGTGTCCATATTCACCAAGGATATTCACACCACCAGACTACTTGCCCAACACAATGCGTCTGAAATTCCCCTGGTGCAACTAACACTAGGTAAAACTGCAATCCAAATTATAGAGCTTGCTACAGATCCCCCACCATACCCCAAGATTCCCACTACACCTTTCTAAACATACTGGAAAATATTATGATACAACCAAACACCCTAATACTGGGGGATTTCACCTCTCTGCCATTAACTGGGAAAACTACTCATGTACCAACATGTGTGCCTAATGGTTATTGGAAATCATAAATCCCAGTGCTCTGGATCAAGTAACCCATAGTCCCACCAGGGGCTCTAATATCCTAGACCTGGTCATTACCAACATGGGAAATCGATGCTCCACACCTATGGTCACTCCATCAGTGGTCAGGTATGCCCATAAGCTAATCACCCTTAACATCCACATCCCTCCCCCACACCCCAGTAAGGAAACCTCTGTAAAACACTTCTACAAAGCCAACTTCATGCTACACATGTCAGTCATGACATCCATGCAGACGGGAATTGAAAGGTCGACTGCTGAGTCATACACCAAGGCACTGTACGAGCACATCCACTCTTGCATGAATTGTGGCATTCCAAATAGAAACAAGATGCTCCCCACCAAGAAAAGGAAGCCAATGTGGTGGTCCCTTGCATTAAGCAAACTTTACAACAAAAGGAAGAAACAGTTGCAGAAAAGAGGAAATTCCCAGTATGCAAAATATCCCCTTACCAGCCTCAGTAAGAAGCTGAGATCCCTCATAAACTCCTCCAAAGCTAGTTTCGAACATAATATAGCCAAAGATTCCAAAGACATCTGCAAGCCATTCCAGAGCTATGTCAGGAATATATATGGCAATGCTCAGATCTGCTCTGAGCTACAACAGGATGGCATTAAATATACTAATCCCAATGAGCTTGCCAATATCCTGCCAGATCGATTCAGTGCCAACTGCACCCCCTCCCACCTCCTAAAGGGCCCATCTCAATACTGAAAGATTGTCAAATTCCGGTAATAACGGCCACACAGGTAAAAAACACACTCTCCAGATCTATGAAAACAGCATTCATGGGACCAGACAACATCCCGGGCTGTGTACTACATAAACTACAAAATGAACTGGCACCTCACCTACGTACCATGTCTAATCATAGCCACATCTCAGGCTTTGTGCCCACTGAGTGGCGCACAGCCACAGTTATCCCAGTCCACAATGGGGGATCCACCTTGGATCCTGGGAACTACTGCCCCAACAGTCTGACGAGCCTGATCTGCAAGGCCATGGAATGTATTATCATGGAACTTATAAACATAGACATTGGCAACCTGCAAACACTGGACCCCAACCCGGTTGAGTTTGTGAATGGCCGATCATGTCTCCTGAACCTGATTGACATCTTTGAATCAGTCTCCAGAGCTGTGGAAGAGTGTAAGGTGGTTCATACAGTCTATCCGTACCTTGCCAAGGCCTTTGACACCATCCCCCAGTCTGGAATCATAGATAAACGTACTAAGCTGGCCATTAATCCCTACATCTCCCAATGGGTTGGCAACTGCTGTACTGACAGAACCCACACTGTAAAAGTAGGTGACTCCAAATCCCACCCCAGACAAGTGACATTTGGAGTACCTCAGGGTTCAGTCCTGGGACCGCTCTTGTTTGGCATCTACAGCTGTGAAGTACAGGCCAACACTAAGGGACTCTGGCTAACAAAGGTCGCAGATGACTGCAAACTGGGAGCCAATCTTGAATCCTGAAATGATGTGGATATTCTGCAAAAGGGCCTTACAGAAAGGGATGCTTGGTGCCAGAGCCATGGCCTCAAGATCAATGCCAAGAAATGTATAGTTATCCTGTTTGGGAAGGGACATGTACCCATGAAGTACCACATAGGTGGTAGTACACTAAACACCAAAAGTGTGATAAGAGACATAAAGACACAGGTGTACAGTGGTCTCACTTTTGATAACCACATCACCACAAACAGTCAGGAAATCCACCTATGTGGCACACCTCATCACTAAGGGCTTTTCATTCAGAAAAAAAAGAGGCCATTGTCCCACTATAGTCATCTCTCAGTAGACCCAGTATAGAATACATTCTGTTTGGTATGCACCTCTCAAAACATCTGCAACAACTAGTATGGCTGCAGAAATACCTCACTAAAAGAATCACAGGCCTAAACAAGATGCCCTATGCTGACCATCTGAAAATCATCCAGCGATACTCTGTCACATATTATCTACTCAGAGGCAATCTCTGCATAACACACAGTGCCATGTCAAACCCAGAGCTGTTGAACATGCTACATTTAAAGAATTCCCAATCCCTCAGAGCCACATGCTCCAGGGATCCAAACCTTGCCATCACAATGAACAAAACATGCTGGAGGGATGGGTTACTGACCCAGAGACTCCACAGACTCTGGAATAGACTGCTCATACATGTCAAGCAGAGTGCCGCTTTGGCCTTCTTCAGAAGAAACCTTGACAATTGGATGGGAGATAGGACATTCACCCCGGGAATTACGTCAGTCACTCTGCTAGACAGGGGTCTAGGGAAGTAAATATTGTGGGAAGAAATAGCCAGGGAATTGTCATGACTAGGCTTGTATAGGCCCTAGGGCTGATAGCCTAGTACCAACCTATGAACTACACTTTCCATTGCCCTACCTTGGCAAGCCTGCTGATGTCATTCACTTTGAAATACACCTTTGGGGAAAGAATAACCCAGTAAGCTCCATGGTGTGTGCTATAAATGTGTAATGCTGTAGTGTGATATACTAGTTAGGTAGGAGTTCTAATCCCAGACATGGCAACTGTAAAACTTTGTGTATGTGTGCTTGTTTGTCTGTGTAGGGATCAGTGCTTTTGAGGCCATTCACAGTCACTACACTTTTTATTGCCCTACTTTGGCAAGCCTGCTGATGTCATTCACCTTGAAATACACCTTTGGGGAAAGAGTAGCCCAGTAAGCTCTGTGGCATGTGCTATAACTGTGTAATGCTGTATTGTTAGGTAGGAGTTCTAAGCCCAGACATGATAACTGTAACTTTGTGTGTGTTTGTTTGTGTAGGGATCAGTGCTTTTGAGGCCATTGACAATCACTACAGCTTCAATTGCCCTTATTTGGCAAGCCTACTGATGTCATTCACCTTGAAATACACCTTTGGGGAAAAAGTAGCCCGGTAAGCTTTGTGGAATGTGGTATAACTGTGCAATGCTGTAGTGTGATGTACTAGTTAGGTAGGAGTTTTAATACCAGACATGGCAACTGTAAAGCTTTGTGTGTGTTTGTTTGTCTGTGGAGGGATCAATGCCTTTGAGGCCATTCACAGTCACTATAACTTGCATTGCCCTACTTTGGCAAGCCTGCTGATGTCATTCACCTTGATATACATCTTTCGGGAAACAGTAGCTCTTTTGCGCATGCTATAGCTGTGTAATGCTGTAGTGTGATGTACTAGTTAGGTAGAAGTTCTAATCCCAGACATGGCAACTGTAAAACTTTGTGTGTTTGTTTGTGTAGGGATCAATGCTTTTGAGGCCATTCACAGTCACTACAACTTCCATTGTCCTACTTTGGCAAGTCTGCTGATGTCATTCACCTTGAAATACACCTTTGGGGAAAAAGTAGCCCAGTAAGCTCCATGGCGCATGCTATAACTGCATAATTCTGTAGTGTGATGTACTAATTAAGTAGGACTTCTAATCTCAGATATGGCAACTGTGAGACTGTGTGTGTGTGTGTGTGTGTGTGTGTGTGTGTGTGTGTGTGTGTGTGTGTGTGTGTGTGTGTGTTTGTCATTAGTATCCTGTGTGGAGGTAGCTGTGAGTGTGTAATAACAGAACTCATTGTGGAGCAGGTTTTGCACATTTCTTATATGGTGGGCCTATTATATGTCACAATGTCTACCATACAAGGACAACAGATGTCAAACAGCAGAGAGGCTGGTGTAGACCATCCATACCTCTACATGTGACATCATGGATTGAGGAACAATATAGGCAACCCTTGTATTACCCACAGAACACTCTCCACCCATGTCTCATACACAAACACACTTGGCTAGGCAACAACCAATATGTTGGTAGTTCCCTGCATATTGCCCACAGATAGTAACCATAGTGTGATTGCAGCGGACAACAAAGGCATGGCACCCTGTCCCATCCTTACAATAGGCAAATCATTGCATACAGTAGTCCTTTGCTATGTTCCCCACTGGATGCCTGCAATAACTGTAGAGTCAGCAAATGTAACCCACAAAGGAAATACCATGCCTTATACACATGCCCTATATGGACAGATGCCACTGACACCAGTGAATACCTGTATCATGCTGTCAGTGTAGGTGCAGGGTCAACCTGGTCCCATTGCCAGTTCTCACCACTTGAGGTCAGGAATGGCACATCAGATGATAACCTGTCTACACAACATGACCCAGATACCCCAGGTACACTTCCACATGTCACAGAACATGCATGTGGGGCGTGTGCACATCCCAGACACCGTCCATGTTATGGAATGTAGAACACATACATGGCAAGCATTGCACAGCACTGGCCACTCACAATAGTAACTCAGATGAGTGGATGGTGAATACATTATCCACCTGTGTGGGCCAATCCAGAGACTACACCCCTGAGCCACACTGCAGACCATTGTTATGTGGCCTGATGCCAAGGTATACCCTTTACCTAGCCTTGTGCAGCCTTCTGGCACAGTCAACCACTACACTCCTGTGAAGCAATGCACCCATGCATGTCAGTACTGGCAAACCTGTGTGTGTGTGTGTGTGTGTGTGTGGAGTATAATGATTTGGATGTCATTCACACTCACTACACCCCTCCATTGGCCTACTGTAGCATTCCTTCTAATGTCAGACACCTTGACATACCCTTTGCACATATATCAGCCTGATTACCTCTGTGGTGCATGTGATACCTGCGTATTACTATAGTGTAGCAAACTAGTTAGGAATTCTAATCCTGACCCTGCCAACAGTGATAATGTGTGTGAGTCCCTGAGAGAGTGTGGTTGTGTCATCCTTGACACCTGTTCTTGTGGACAGGCACATGTACTACACCTACCTTATCCCTCCTTAGTACTGTTGCTGATGTCACTCACCATCCAATATACCTTTGGACAGCTGTCCAGCATGTAAGCTCTGTGGTGCATGCAATAACTGCATAGTAATGTAATAGCAATACATAGTCAGGCAGGGGTTTGAAACCTCGTACTGGTAAGTGTGTGGCACAAACATGCTTATCTTTTACTCTCCTACTCCCTCCCTGTCTTACTTTGTCTCTGTCTGTCTCTCTCACTCCCTCTCTGGTGGATGTGGCTAAGTACACCTGCTTTGCTTAGACAGCAGCTTGTGTTTTGTAAGTGATGCTCATGGTCAACTGATGGCCTGTGCATAAATTGCAGTTCCCCACTAGCTGATTGCATGTGGAACAGTTGTGGTATCATTCCCATAGCCAATTGCATGGAAACACACTCCTATAACTAGGAACATCATGTGGGTGTTGGCCCTTTTCATTCACTGTGAGCAGGACTTCATTTCGGTGTTTGGCAAACAGCATCACAGATGGTAGTGGGATATACCTCTAACAGCATACACTGTGGAGACAGGCCAACAAACAGGAGGGGGATGTTCCAAACATGACTACAGAATGTAAGTTTTGCTCTTCTGCATTTGAAGTAATGTTAGTTTAACAGGGATTGTGTGGATATGACTGGTCTACATGATTTAATACCTGTCATAACAGTGTTATGTGGTTGAGGAAACTCCCACCTGTACGGCTATCTGCAGCCTGGCCAGTATTTGGCGACTTACATGTGTTGTATTACTCACAGATTACCTATCTGTAGAACTGCAGAAGCATAGTCTGAAGATTGCAGTCAGTGCATGGTGACAGCCATGCGAGTTACTGACTTCATATCCCTCACAGGACATATGTCACAACAAATCCTGTTACAACAGTAAATGTGTTTGTGCCTCCAGATACAGCTCCATGAACTTTTGTACATATGTCATGCAGTAAGAGGTGCATATGTTCGGTACACCATTATTTATTGACATCATATCTGATAACAAGCCAGTGAGATACAAGAGTGGTAGACATGATATGTATAGTAGGGGTTATATTTGAGGACAAAACCTGGACATTCTGTCATAGTGTGTACAGTAGTGAGGTCTGGTGTACTTATGGTGATTGTCAACAGCATGTATATTGAGAATATGTACCTTGGCCTATGTACAGACTGTGGTAGATGTCATTGTTCTTGGTCCTGTTCTATCTGATATTACTTGCTGCTCCAGTGTATGGTACTCCATTGGATTACATGTTTGTAGAGCCAAAAACACACACATGTCCCAAACCACAGTCAGGCATCGGACTGCACTGTGTATTGGCCCAGTATATGTAGGGTTAGTGTGTGAGTGGCACATATGAGGATGGTGTTGATCAGACAGTCCATATACTGTAACATTAATCACGCTTACCATATGTGGCTGTTGCTGTGTTCAGAGTGGTTGTGGGTATGCGCTTTCACACAGGTGTCTGTTACTGTGTGCTGTTACATGCCTGTAGAGCCTGCTATATTTGCAGGGTACATGTATATTCCTCCATAAGAATTGTAGGCCAGCATTGTGGCAGTCTGCCTGTAGTTTGCACAGTGCTTTGTGACATGCCTAGCAGCTCAGTGTACTTACCCAGTGTGATGTTGTGTCCAGATATTTGTCAGATGTACTGCTGCTGGGCCACCATAACTGTTGTGTATTTCTGACAAAGCAGTGGGATGCTGTACAGATGTATGTCACTAACTAGTGGGTAGTATGTGGGCATGTGACCTCTGCACTACTGGTTATTATGTGTCAGGACAGACAGGAGTGTGTGAATGCATAAGCTGTGTGGGCATATGCATTCCAGTATTTACATGATATACACATTTACATGGCTGTTAACATCCACATTGTCAGGCTTGGTCCACATGTCTTGCACTAAGGGTTTCTGTGTATACCTCTGGAATGATCAGAGTGTGTCAGACTGTCCACATTTATTGGTGATATCTCTGCTGTATTCCACAGGATCATTACTGTGATATCTGTAGTACTGTACTATGATGACCTTAGGATGTCTGTCAGTAACTGATAGCGTGCATGTCAATAGCAGATGTGACCTCCCACACACAACATTTCTGTTAAGACAATCCCTCTTACAATAGCAACAGTCTATATTTATACCTGCAATACTTACATGACATCCCCTTGCACTAAGAGGTTGACTAATGATATTGAGGCATGACTCCTCTCCATGTTCTGGACATATGTTAAACATATATATATATATATATATATATATATATATATATATATGTATATAAATATTTATATATAGATATAGATATATATATCCATATATCTATATAGATATATACACATATACATATCTACATACATATATATATATATATATATATATATATATATATATATGCATATAAATACATATATATATGAATATATATGTGTATGTACATGTATACATATATCTACATATGTGTGTATATATATATATATATATATATATATATATATATATATATATATATATTCTTGTTATGTATAAACATTACTGTTGTGTATACCTTCCCAGATGTATCACACGGTATTTATCTATGTGTATATTTAGATATAACAACGTATGTGATTCAACAGATTCAACAGTAATATACTAACAAGTACTACATAATTGTAAAAGTCACAGCAATTGTTCAATATTATTCATTATGTTATTATGTTATTATATTAGATATATTGGAAAAACAGCAACTGTCTTTACAGCTGTCATGGCTTAGTGGTTAAGTGCTGTGACTATACTGTACAGGATCCTGGGTTCAAGACCTGCAAGAGCTGTTTATTTTGTTGCTGGGCAGAACAAGGGCTGTTGGATACAGAGTGGTTAAGGCAGTTTTGAGCAGCTTTAAGCTTGTTTATGTGAGTTTGCACAAAGCTAAGCGGTGCTAATGTACAGTTAAGCATACAGGCGCTTACACTGTGTAGGCTTCGCTTACCAGTGCGCTAATGTTCTTAGCTGTAATATAGCAGCAATGCTGACACCTGCTAAACATGGCTCAGCCCTGGTAACCAGTGCTCACATTCCAGTCTGATAACATAGCAGGGTAATGACATTTTTAATAAGTGTATGTAATGCCATGTACATAACATGTGTCTATGTGCTGTCATTACAGTAGCAAGGGGTGTGAGTCTACTGAAAAAACAAGATTGAACCAGGATCCAATCACCAAAATGTATTAAAACCTTTAGCGCCTTGGCATGAAGCCTTCAAAGGAGAATAAAACAGTTCTGAACACTCTAGATTAAATAGTAAAACCCATTAACCATTCATTACATAATTAACCCCTAATTAGGTTAAAAAAGACTTTCCAATTAAATTCCACATTAATGCCATCTGAAATCAAAGTTTCATACTTCAATATAAAAATAGTTTCTTTATGCAAAAGTTTTTTTTAACATCAAAATTAAATCCTGTATCAGGAATATGTTCTAAAATACTACATTGTAAACCGTCTGGGTTTTTATTGTGACAGTCTTTAAAATGCATTGCAAGAAGGCTTTCAGGTTTACCATTTTTGATATCCCTAATATATTCTTGGACTCTAAGCTTGAAAGCCCTCTTGCTGTCACCCACATAAAACATGCCACAAGGGCACCTCAATGCATAGACAACCCCTTCTGTATTACAAGAATATATACAATATGCCTTAAAATTGATTCCATTAATATATTCAAACATTCTACATATATATTTACATGTAATACATCTACCACAGGAAAATGTACCAACTGCATTCAGTGTCTGGCTCATTCTACATGCAGGAGAAGAAAAGCTAGTATGTACTAAAATATCTTCAATGCTCTTGCCCTTTTGATATGAAAATATAGGAGCTTTACATAGCACAGCTGAAAGTTCTTTAAATTTCAACAAAAAAATTCCAGTAATGTTTAATTATTTCATTTACCTCATTTTCTAAGACATAATATGTGGTAACTACATATATATTTCTAAAATTAGATTTATTATCACTAAAGTTAGTGGATGAGTTATTTGTTAAAAGGGGCTACTGTAGGCAGAATGTATATGCTTCATTAGACAAGGTAAAAGGGAACCCCCCAGAAGACATCTGGTAGGGTAAGAACTTGGGGATCCACTAACTTTACTGATAATACAGCATCTAATCTTAGAAAGATGTATGTAGTTACCACATATGATGTCTTAGCAAATGAGGTAAAGGAAATAATTAAACATTACTGGAATTTTTTGTTGAAATTTAAAGAACTTTCTGATGTACTATGTAAAGCTCCTATATTTTCATATCGAAAAGGCAATTACATTAAAGATATTTTAGTACATACTAGCTTTTCTTCTCCTGCATGTAGAATGAGTCAGACACTGAATGCAGTTGGCACATTTCCCTGTGGTAGATGTATTGCATGTAAATATATATGGGGAATGTTTGGATATATTATTGGAATAAATTTTAAGGCAAATTGTATATATTCTTGTAATACAGAAGGGGTTGTCTATGCATTGAGGTGCCCTTGTGGCATGTTCTATGTGGATGAGAGCAAGATGGCTTTCAAGCTTAGAGTCCAGGAACGTATTAGGGATATCAAAAATGGTAAACCTGAAAGCCCTCTTGCAATGCATTTTAAAGATTGTCACAATAAAAACCCAGATGGTTTACAATGTACTATTTTGGAACATATTCCTGGTAAAGGATTTAATTTTGATGTTAAAAAAAAACATTTGTATAAAGAAACTATTTTTATATTGAAGTATGAAACTTTGAGTCCAGCTGGTATTAATGTGGAATGTAATTGGAAAGTCTTTTTAACCTAATTAAGGGTTAATTATGTAATGAATGGTTAATTGACTTTACTATTTAATCTAGAGTGTTCAGAACTGTTTTATTCTCCTTTGTAGGCTTCTTGCCAAGGCGTTAGAGGTTTTAATAAATTTTGGTGCTTGGATCCTGGTTCTACATTGTTTTTTTTCAGCTTTTCATAGACCTTCTGAGTTTGCTTTGTTGTTTCAGGTATGAGTGTACTGTCTGGGACACGAGTATATATGGCTTGTACAACACTCTTTTACATTTGAATGTGTTACATACATGGGTAGTATCCCAGGTTATATGCAGTCACATTGGCATGTAGTGTATAATTACATTACTACTGCTGACAGTGCTTTCACAAGTATGAGTAGATTGCAAATTGTAGTACTGGAAACAAACACCCTTGTATGCAAAGATGGACTCTGAGTCCTCACTGTTGTGTTCCTGGTGTGTGAGCTGTGTCTCATTAAATATTTCCTACTGGATAATGATCTGACATGTGGAAAATAACTGGAGACTACTGTGTGTATAGCACATGTCAGTGAGGGCTGCCGTCATGTAGTAGTGGCATACCTATCAGTGTCAAACGTCTATCTGCCAACACATTCATCCTAATGCATAGCTAGTCGACTAGCTGATATCTGTCTGTCCTCTGTACAGATGTGAAGATGTCAGGTATCCATCTTGGATACTTACAGGCAATCTATGCTTGACTGACACTGACATGTCTGCCCAGCTGTGTTATGAGTGCCACAGATAGGAATCCACACCCTGTATGCACCACATGCCATGGATACCTTAACTACACTACCACAGTCAACATAACATGCTTGGGTACAGGGCTTTAAGACAGACACTGACCACATTAGTTAATACATGTTGCATACATATCAACTGAAGCACCTCACTGGCCCTCTGTAAGAGGCACCCAGATGATTGGCTGATGCATGTCACTCTCACCCTGAGGATCACCCCAGTGGTATCTGTTGATAGATGGCCTGCTGGCACATGGCAGGTGACATGATACCACTGTACACACATCCCCTACACTTCCAATCTCTCCATGGACAATAGCCTGGTACACACCTATGAACACCTGCACAGATGCAGCCCAGTACTGATAAATGTGTACGTGTGCATTACTGAGAATATCAGTGTCTGTGTGTTTGTAGACCTGTAGTTGGGAATACCCTGAGGCCCTTTACACACACCACACTCTCCATTGCCATAGTTAGATGTGGCTGCTGCTGTACTGGACATTACATGTACCTTGTTACTCTCTTCTACCTAAGGGCTACCTGGGCCTTGCAGTACCAGCACAACACTGTTGTACAAATGGGTTGATAGGCATGGAATACCCACTGAGCTCTGGCAAGTGTGTGTGTATGTGTGCATGTGTGTATATATGTAGGGTGCAGCATTCTGAGGCCACATTCTCCTATTACAGTAGGCATTGCACACAATACTAGGGATAGTGATGTTGCTGACCATAGGAGAGGCATGACAATGCAGCACCCTACTATGCCTGTGGCATGTGCATTAGATGCATATCCCTGTAGTAGCACTCTTGGAATGGACAAGGGGTTGTATTGTAGTCCTGGTCAGTGTGTGATGGTGGGTATGTCAGAGTGTTATGATGGGTTTCAGTGCATACAATGTCTACAGTGGGGTGTGGGTGCTGGGTATACTGTCATTACACCATGGTACCCCTGGTAGATGTCCCGTCTTCCACTTTATGGGGACCACTGTCACCATCAACCATACAGGTAACTGATAACAGTATCCAGCCCAGTTATGCATATGCTGTGTGCAACTTACCTGTAATGCAATGGACACACTGACAAGGTAGTTAGCACTGATAGGCCAAGTCTCTCAGATGTGTGTCTGACTGTTATGTGTTTGTCAATGTGTATATGACGGTATGTCACACTATGCATTGTCCATAAACAACCAGTACATCCACCATTACCATACTGTACATACCTGGGGATGTTCTTCATGTAACATGTAACTTGGAACACACCTCATCCTAAAAGCTGCGTGGTGTGTGCAATTAAAGCCACACACATCAGTAGCACTACATACTGAGGTAGGGGTCTAGTTCCAGTGTTGCCAAGTAAGACTGTGTATGTATGTGAAAGAATCTACTTCATTTTGAAGAATATACATGTCCCAGGAGGTAATCTATCTGAGAACTGCCTGGAGTTTGCTAACATTTCACAGGTATCATCCTGTGGACATACATTCCATCACAACTAGTGTTAGATGTGTAAATGGCCTCTTCCCCACTGTATAGGTGTGCAGCGATACTGGGGTTGGTATATATAGCTGGGTGTGGCTGTTGTGGACACAGCCACCATCATTGCAGTTACTGTTGAGTGTTTCTCCCTTCTTAGCCAGCCATAATACTGTACAGTTCATGTTAACAGGTTCGGTAGTTGTCTATCACACTATCTGTGGTTCTACAGCACCTCCCACCCTCCAAAGGGTAGGAGGTGTGCCACCCACACAAGCACACATATGTTTACCGAATTGAGGATTGCACTACATTAGGGAAGGGGACATATACCCTGACAGTACCATCGTCAATGGCATTAAACTAACAGACTGCTTATTCCCCAATGTGTTGTTGTGCCTATTCTGGCTTGGTGGAATTACATAGGGTACAATGTGTTCCTTGCACAGTTACATACATCCGTGTGTACAGTATTCTCTGTGTACTGCATCAACACCAAAGCCTCTGTGTGTGTTATACACAAGCATGTGGTGTGTACCACCCAGTGCACTTACCATTGTCCACTGTTGAAGGGCTGCTAACAGCAGCCACCATGCACTCACCTGTATACACCACCCCAAGACCTATCAAGGACAAGGACAAAATGATTGACTTCAACAATTGGCTACACTTCTGGTGCCATTCTAAAGGGATCCAGTATCTGTCTGCCTGGGATGACATGGTTGACAAACCATGATGCTTTGCCAGAGATGGCCTGCACTTGTCACCCCTGGGATTCCAGATACTGGCTAAGGTTCTTGCCACCCCTATAGTGCCTTTTTTAGGCAAGGTTCAAATGACAAATTTATCACTGTAACAGGAAAAAGCAAGCAAAAACTGAGGGTGATGCGACTCAATGCTAGAAGTCTAAATCTCAAAATGCACTCACTCGAGGCACTCCTTAAAATGGAGAACATTGATATCCGTGCAGTGACTGAGACCTGGTTCAAGGGTCCAGAGAGCACCCCTGCACTACCAGGCTATAACTCATACCACACTTTTCGGCCATGTAACCTGGACCGGAACACCAAAAGCAGAGGTGTGTCCATATTCATTAAGGATATCCACACCTCCAGGCTAGTTGCTCAACATAATGCAGCCGAGGTTATCCAAGTGCAACTAACTCTGGGCAAAACTGCAATCCAAATTGCAGCTTGCTACAGATCACCCACCATGCCCCATGATTCCCACTCCTCTTTTCTTTATGTACTGGAAAATATTAGGGTTCAACCAAACACCCTAATAATGGGTGATTTCAACTACCCCACATTTAACTGGGAAAACTAATCATGTACCAACTCCTTCACTCAACGCTTTCTGGAATTCATAAACTTCAATGCCCAGGATCAACTTATCCACACCCCCACCAGAGGCAACAATATCCTAGATCTAGTGATTACCAACATGAGTTACCGGTGTTCCACACCTGAAGTCAATGCCTCATTGGTCCGATCCGACCATAAGCTAATTACCCTAGATATCCACATCCTGCCCCCACCCCCATTAAGGAAACCATGGTAACAAATTTCACCAAAGCCAACTTCATGCTTCTTAAGACAGAAGTGGTGAACTTCATGACACCCATGCAGATGGACAATACAGTTATGACTACTGAATCCTACACAATTGCACTTTATAAGCACTTACATGAGTGCATGGATCGTGCTATCCCAAACAGAACCAAGATGCTATCCTCCAAAAAAAGGAAGCCAATCTGGTGTTCCCCTGCCATAAACAAACTGCACAACAGAAGGAAGAAACTGTTGCAAAATAGAGTAAAATCCCATAAGTGGAGGAGCTCCCAGGTCAGCTTCAGTAAGAAGCAACGATCCCTGATAAAACCCTCTACAAAAACAAAATCGCCACTGATTCTAAAGACAACCACAAAGCTGCAAACCCGGGCGCGGTGGTCTGCAAGAGGTTATTAGCCTCGGCAAGAGGTTCTCTGGGGTGCGATTCTGTGTGCCTTCTGTGAGTTTGCATGTGTTCTCCCTGTGTCGCGTGGGGGTTTCCTCCGGGTACCTCATTCCAAAATTCATTCCGGGGAGCATTTCTCCCGGCCTCCGCTGAAAACAGGCTCTGTGGAACCTAGTCAGACATTCCCGGTCAACAAATGTTAAATAAAATAAATTAAATAAAAATAAAAAATAAAAATAAATAAAAAATAAAAAAAAATTCTATAGCTATGTCAAGAATCTCAGTGGCAACACTCAGATCTGCTCTGAGTTACAGCACAATGGCACTAAATATACAGACCCAACTGATATTGCCAACATCCTGGCAGATAGGTTTAGTGCTAACTTTACCCCCCTCTCACCCCCTAAAGAGCCTATCTCAATGCCGGAAGAATGCAAAGTTCCTGTAATCACAGCTGCAAAGGTAAAAAACACACTCTCCAAAGCCAAGAACACAGCATCCATGAGACCAGACAACATCCCAGGCTGCATTCTACATGAACTACAGAATGAACTGGCACCCCACCTAAGTACCATGTTCAATCATAGCCTCACCTCAGGCTTTGTGCCTGCTGAATGGTGCACAGCAGTGGTTATCCCACTCCACAAGGGGGGAGCCACCACGGACCCTGGGAACTACTGCCCCATTAGCCTGACGAGCCTGGTTTGCAAGGCCATGGAACGTATCATCATGGAACTTATAAACAAAGACATTGGTAATCTCCAGACTCTGAACCCCACCCAGTTTGGGTTTGTAAAAGGCAGATCATGTCTCCTAAACCTGATAGACTTCTTTGAAGCAGTCACCAAAGCCATAGACAAGGGTAAGGTGGTTCACAGAGCTTATCTAGAACTTGCCAAGGCTTTTGACACCATCCGTCACTCTCGAATTATAGATAAACTCACTAAACTAGGTATATATCCCTATGTCACAAGATGGGTTGCCAAATGGCTCACTGACAGAACCCACACTGTGAAAGTAGCAGACTCCAAATCCGACTTCAGACCAGTGACAAGTGGAGTACCACAGGGTTCAGTCCTGGGTCCTCTCCTGTTTGGTATCTACTTCTCTGAAGTACAGGCTAACACAGAAGGTCTTTGGCTAATGAAGTTTGCAGATGACTGCAAACTAGGAGCCATAATCAAAACTCCTAACTATGTGGACATCCTGCAAAAGGGCCTCACTGAGACAGATGCCTGGTGTCAAAGCCATGGCCTCAAGCTCAATGCCAAAAAGTGCATTGTCATCCCCTTTGGTAAAAACTCTGTACCCATGAACTACAACATAGGCAGTAGTATACTTAACACCGAAAGTTTGATAAGAGACCTTGGGACACAGGTGGACAGTAGTCTCTTCTTTGATAATCACATCGCCACAGTAGTCAGGAAATCCTTCTACGTGGCACACCTCATCACAAAAGGTTTCTCATCCAGAAAAAATGAGGTCATTGTTTCCCTCTACTCATCACTCATTAGACCCATTATAGAGTACAACACCCGTTTTGGTATGTACCTCACAAGACATCTACAGCAACTGGAAAGGTCACAGAAATACCTCACAAAGAGGATTACCGGCCTCAAATAGATGCCCTACACAGACCGTCTCAAAAAACTCCAGCTTTACTCCATCGCATATCACCTACTTAGAGGTGATCTCTGCCTAACATACAAGCTATGTCAATCCCAGAGCTGTTGGACATGCTCCACTTAAAGAAATCCCAATCCCTCTAAGCTACATGCTCTAGGGACCTAAACCTTGTCACCACAATAAACAGAACATGTCGGAGGGATAGATTCCTGTCTCAGAGACTTCCCATACTCTGGAATAAACTACCTATCTATATCAAACAAAACTCCTCATTAGCACTCTTCAAGAAAAATCTTGATGATTAGATGGGAAATAGGAAATTCACCACAGGGATCACCTCTCTGGCTCTGCTCGACAGTGGCACAGGAAAATAATTTTCTTGGGTGGCAAAAGCCAGGGTACCTTTTTGGCTGGGCTTGTATAGGCCCCAGGGACGATAGCCTAGTACCTACCTATGAACCTATGAACCTATGTGGCACAGGCAGTAACTGTTACACAGACCTGTGACATGTGTTCACCTGTACCCAGGATATGGCACAGCCAAGGTGTCACCACAGTGCCATACCCCTTGTAGTATATGACAGCAGACCATCCTCCTGCTGACACATGGACACCTACAAGACAAATGGATTGCATTATGGAGACTACAATCACTCAGTGTTAATAACAGCTATAATGCATCATGGCCAGACAGCTACACTTCCCGACATGTAAGCATTAAACATTACTGCTGACAACATGCAACACAGCAGTACATTGGTACACCTTAGTTCAGTCACTGTATGCATCAGAACCATATTATCCTGTCCCTGCATCAATGTTATGGATGACAGGGATGTGGCACAGGTATCATCATATGCATAGGGTGTGTTGTTGGTTTGCCAGAGACCTAGGCTGAGCCATACTTTTGTCACCATCTGTGTGAGTGAATGGCTTTAATTATTGATATGGCTGTGGTGATGTGGTGTGTGTAGGTATGGGTTGCCCTAGCTGTGTTTATATTGTGTGTGAGTATGCATGCACACAGTTCTGCCATGTGGCTCCCCTATACAGATGTTTGTTGTACAGCTGCAGACCATACTTGGCAGGGTGTGCAGTTCTCAATCTCTGGCCATGGACATGAGAACTGTGCCTGCCAGAGTTTCCATGGGCACATTCAGGTACAAGCCACGATATAGTACTCTCCCCTAATGATGACATATGTCTGCTGGAACCAAGTCCCTCCTGGAACTGGCCAGGGCCACTTGTATCTGGCCTGCTGTGGTGTGGACAGTGCCCCCCTGCAGTGCTGAGGCTGGTACTTCCACTATAGGAGCGACTTGGTGTCCTTGCATGTCCACGTCGACCTCCAGCTGTTTGTGTTGCTGGCCTACATCCACATGGCCATCACACCACTCCCACCACATGCTCAAGCATGGACAATCCAAGGTCAAGAAGTCCCACCATCTCACTCCACCATCTATCCATGACCTCTGTATAATAACAGAGGGCACCTACAAAATTGTGAATGTTGTCAGTAACAGCTGAAAGAGTAGCCCTCTGCAGCCTCAGAGCCTGTCTGGTATATCATTCCATATGTGCCTGCACCTCCATTACAGCTTGAAAAATGCATCTGGTGGTACCAGATGTGGCATGTCTGCCAGGGGCACGATGACCAGCAGCCCTCCCCTGAGCACCCCTGTACATCTGCCTATGTGGTACCCTGCCGGACATCTGGCTATGGCTGCTGTATCCATCCATACACACATGCCATAGATACCACACTGTCCTGTTCCCTACCACCAACCACCAACTGTCCCTCTGCTATGGCCATTGGTGATAGGGTATGTATAGGCACTGTGACTGTGTGCAGGGATGGGGTGGATAACAGCGGGATGTCAAACGATGGTGCAGTTTCAGCCTCTGACAATCCTGCCTGTGACTCAACACAGCCATCATCATTTTCAGTGTCTGTATGGACACCAACATCAGATTGCCTGCAGGAGGGACCCTGACCCACCTTGCCATCTGTGAGGGAAAAACAAGAAATGCACTTTAAGACCTGTACATCATTGCTGAGGGAAAAACAAGAAATGCACTTTAAGACCTGTACATCATTGCTTAACAGTACACACACACACACACACACACACACACACACACACACACACACACACACACACACACACACACACACACACACGCACACACACACACACACACACACACACACACACACACACACACACACACACACACACACACACACACACACACACACACACACACACACACACACACTGACATTCCACCATAATACTTATCTGTCCCTGAGTTTACTGACTGTCCCTAGTTTATGCTCTTAAGTTCCCCATCCTGCATCAGTCTTGGAAACTTAGTTAATACCAATCATTAATGTATCATTCCTCTAATTGCCTAGACAAGTGATCACAAAACATGACCTGTTACTCCATTACCTGTTTTATTTGATTGGAGTCATTTTTTCAAAGACTCCCCATTGTCATCCAGTGTTCAGCCTTGGTTTGTCCAGACATCTTGAGCATGGCCCTCATATGTTAGGGGCTACTACAGTCACTCAATAATGTCATGCACTGGAGTGTCATACGTAACTATTGTTCAGTAGATGAAAGATCTGTTGCTCTATTAACTTTTTATGTGGACTACAGTAATATTTGGAAACACTCTCTGGTGTTGTCTAGTAATTCCCCAATGCATCTGTAGTGCTGCATATGTGGGTATTCTTTCACCTTTCTACTGGTTGCAATTATAACAGTATCCGTGGTGTCTAGTTTCCCTCCTGATGCATGTTCCATGCTACATACCTTATTATACTATCAGCTGTCCTGAGATTACATGTCAGACAAGTATTCCTGGTGTCTCATATGTCTGTCCATGTCCATGTATTGCACGATTTCAAAGGGAAGTTGAGAGGTATGAACAGCCCTACACTCACACATGTACATACATGGACACACACAAACACACATCCAACATACATCAACCCCTCCACTCCACCAGATTGCACCTACAGACAAAATAACCCCCCTCCCCACCCACACACACACACACACACACACACACACACACACACACACACACACACACACACACACACACACACACACACACACACACAGACACTTACAGGTGAGGCTGTACAAATATATTACACACAGACCTCCAATTACCCATCTGTCAACATACATGACATATGGCACTCAACAGCATGCAGTGCAACTATAGTCAATCCCTGTTAGCAACATTATACATCTCTCTGTTGCATGGGTTGTGTTAGTAGGTGATGCCCCTTCCCCTGAAACACACTGCACCCATGTACACAGTATTGCTGTGCACCTGTTCGGCACCCTGACATGTACTGTACACCATACCTCACAGGTGTACACACCATTGCTGAATGTGTATTACTGTGTCAGTTGTGTTTGCTCTGCTGCTCACAGCCCCTATGTGTTTGTCCAACACATACCTGGAATGATATGTGGACAGATGTCATTTGTGAATTCCTGATGTCTGATTTACAGATCTCATCATCAGTGGTGCATGTATGGCCAATACGATACAATTACGCTGACAACCTTCAAACCTTACCATAGCTATGGGGAATGTACACACCCTTATTGATATGACTCCCTCTTCCCTGATATGCCATGGGACCACGTTACTGAATATGTTAACATTACATGAACCTGATATATGACATATGACCTGTACAATCAAATGCAGTGTCAAACAAATGTGTTAGATGTGCAGATGCTGAATGAGATACATACACTTTGTGGGTGCATATGTGTGCATGCCTTTATCATGATATTTTGTTGCACCTACTGTTATGTGTACTACAGCAGTCACTATTCCTGGCAGGGGTATACTAGCATGGGCCATCTGCGTTTGCCAGTATTTGGTCAGTCTGCCCTACAAATGCTCCCCAACTCAGCATGATTGCAAGGCCAACTCATGTGCACATCCCTTGGAGGTCACACACTGCCGTCACTATTGCTGTGGAGTCAGAATTATGTCTGCCACAGTTCCTGACCCTAACTGTGTGCAGATACAGCAATTCATAGCATCCTTTGGATCTCTGCTTCAGTGCACTATTGTGTCATGATGACACCCCCTCCCCATGCTTAGCCTTTTTTCAAATGCCTGACAACTATGGCCTATACATGTGTGTCATTTTGCAGTGTCCCAAACACTGAACACCATGTGTACCAGCCTAGTCCCAGCTAATGAATGGCAAACATACAGGTGTACACTGACACCGGCAAGGTAC
>NC_056726.1:334986979-334989479 GCF_019279795.1 Protopterus annectens
TAATGAGTGACGAGTGGAGGGGCACTATAACCTCTTTATTTCTCGATGCGAACCCTTTAGTAATTAGATGGGCCACATAGAAGGATTTTCTAACTACTTTGGCAATATGATTGTCAAAGGAGAGATTACTGTCTACCTGAGTCCCCACATCTCTTATTACCTCTTCTGTATTAACGGGGCTGCCACCTATGTGGTAATTCGTGGGTGTTTTGTTTTTCCCAAACGGGATGACTATGCATTTTTTGGCATTAAGCTTGAGGCCATGACTTTGAGACCAGGTGTCCATCTCAGTAAGGCCCTTTTGGAGGATGTCCATGTCAGCCGGAGAGTCAGTTATGGCTCCCAGTTTGCAGTCATCGGCAAACTTGATTAGCCATAGTCCTCCTGTGTTTGCCTGTACTTCTGAGAAGTATATGCCAAACAGTAGGTGTCCCAGGGCCGAGCCTTGCTGGATACCACTTGTGACTGGTTTAGAGTCGGACGTAGGGGTTTATGTTCAGGCTGGTGAGTTTTTCTGTAATACCTGAGTGGGGAATGGTGTCAAAATCCTTGGCGAGGTCAAGGTAGGCTGTGTGAGCCACCTTTCCCTTGTCTATGGCCTTGGTGATTGTCTCAAAGAAGTCCACCAGGTTTAGTAGGCATGATCTGCCCTTAACAAAGCTGAACTGGGTTGAGCCAAGGGTTTGGAGGTTCCCAATGTCTTTGTTAATGAGTTCCATGATGACGCGCTCCATAGCCTAGCAGACCAGGCTAGTCAGGATTATGGGGTGATGGTTACCAGGGTCAGTTGTGGCCCCTCCTTTGTGGAGAGGAATAACCATTGCTCTGTGCCATTCTATGGGCAGGTAGCCTGTGGAGAGGCTGGGGTTGAACAGCGTGCTTAGGTGGGGGGATAGTTCGTTCTGTAGTTTGTGCAAGACACAGCCCGGGACACCATCTGGTCCCATTGATGGTGTGTATTTTGCTTTTGAAAGGGCTGTTTTCACCTGTGCTTCTGTGATTTTTTTGGACACTACACATTTCCGGTATTGTTGTGGGCCCATTTGGAGGTGAGAAGGGGGTGAAGGTGGCACTGAATCTATCTGCCAGGATGTTGGCAATATCAGTAGGTTCAGTATATTTTGTACTATTTTGCACTAGTTCAGTGCATATTGGTGAGCTGCCACTTAGATTCTTAACATAGCAAAAGAAGGCTTTGTGGTTATCTTTTGAATCCTTGGCTATTTTTCTTTCAAAGTTAGCCTTGGATGATTTCATGAGGGACCTCAGTTTCTTACTGATACTGATCAGGGATGTCTTTACTTCTTGGGATTTGCTTTTTTTCTGAACTAGTTTCCTCTTTCTATTGTATAGCCTGTTTATTGCATTGGTCCACCAAACTAGTTTCCTTCTCTTAGAGGAGTGAGTCTTGGTTTTGCTAGGGATGGCATGATCCATGCATCCTTGTAGGTGCTCATAGAGTGCATTTGTACAGGTTTCTGCATCTTGGGCAGTGTTATCCTTTAGCGTGGGGGCTATGAAACTTACCACCTCTGTCTTAAGTAAGGTGAAGTTTGCTTTAGAAAAGTTTTCTACTGTGGTTTCCTTAGTTGGGGGTGGTAGTAGGGTGTGGATATCCAGAGTGATTAGTTTATGGCCTGATCTAACCAGTGACGGGTTGACCTCCAGTGTGGAACACCTGTCGCCCATGTTGGTGATGATCAGGTCCAATATGTTTTCACCTCTGGTAGGGGAGTTTACCAGCTGATCCAGGGCATTTGAGTTGATAAATTCCTGGAATCGCTGGGCCTGGGAATTTGTATTTGAGTAGTTTTCCCAGTGAATGGTAGGGTAATTGAAATCGCCCAATATCAGGGTGTTTGGTAGGACCTTCATGTTTTCCATTGTCTCCAGAAAGGTGGAGTGGTTGTCCTGGGTCATGGAGGGTGATCTGTAGCAGGCCACAATTTGCATTGCAGATTTGCCCAATGTTAGATGCACATGGATGATCTCAGAGGTATCATGCTGTGCCACTAACCTGGAGGTGTAGGTATCCTTGATGAATATGGATACACCCCCTAATTTTGTGTTTTGGTCCGTGTTCTGTGGCCAAAATGTGTGGTATGAGTTGTAGCCCAGTAGTGCTGTGGTGCTCTCTGGAGCCTTGAACCATGTTTCAGTTACTGCACAGATGTTAACGTTCTCCATACTGAGGAGTGCTTCGAGCACGTGCATTTTTGAGATTTAAACTCCTGGCATTGAGTAGCATAACCCTCAGTTTTTTGTTAATTGTGCTGATTAAGGAGGTGGGTTTGACTTTTGAGCCTTGCCTAAAAAAGGCACTATGGGGCAGCAAGAACCTTGGCCAGTATTTGAAAGCCTAGGGGTGACACGTGCAAGCCGTTTCTTGTGAAGCAATGCGGCTTGTCGAGCATGTCATCCCAGGCTGAGAGACACTGGATCCGCTTTGACTAACACCAGAAGCTTAGCCAATTGTTGAAATTGATCATTTTTTCTTTAC